>NC_088235.1:87654052-87861552 GCF_036934945.1 Oncorhynchus masou masou | reverse complement strand
GGGCAAGACGAAGAGACAAATGAGAGAGAGAGAGAGAGGGATGAGACGAAGAGAAAAGAGAGTGAGAGAGAGTGGGAGATGAATAGACAAATGATAGAGGGAGATGGAGAGAGAGAGAGAGAGAGGGGGATGAGACAAAGAGACGTGAAAGAGAGAGAGAGAGAGAAAGAGAGGGGGCAGGACAAAGAGACAAATGAGAGAGAGAGGGGGGGGCGAGACGAAGAGACAAATGAGAGAGAGAGGGGGACGAGACAAACAGACTGTGAGAGAGAGAGAGAGAGAGAGAGAGAGAGAGAGAGGGGGGGGAGACGAAGAGACAAATGATAGAGAGAGAGAGCTGGAGAGAGAGAGAGAGAGAGAGCGAGCGAGAGAGAAAGAGAGAGATAGAGAAAGAGAGGGGGCAGGACAAAGAGACAAATGAGAGAGGGGGGGCGAGACGAAGAGACAAATGAGAGAGAGAGTGAGCTGGAGAGAGTGAGAGAGAGAGAGAGAGAGAGAGAGGGGGGGGGCAAGACGAAGAGACAAATGAGAGAGAGAGAGAGAGAGAGGGGGATGAGATGAAGAGAAAAGAGAGAGTGAGTTAGAGGGGGAGATGAATAGACAAATGATAGGGGGAGATGGATAGAGAGGGGGGATGAGACAAAGAGACGTGAAAGAGACAAATGAGAGAGAGAGAGAGGGGAGGGCGAGACGAAGAGACAAATGAGAGAGAGAGAGAGAGGGGGACGAGACAAACAGAGAGAGAGGGGGGGGGCGAGACGAAGAGACAAATGAGAGAGAGAGGGGGGACGAGACAAACAGAGTGTGAGAGAGAGAGAGAGAGAGAGAGAGAGAGAGAGAGAGAGAGAGAGAGGGGGGAGATGAAGAGACAAATGATAGAGTGAGAGAGCTGGAGAGAGAGAGAGAGAGAGAGAGAGAGAGAAAGAGAGGGGGCAGGACAAAGTGACAAATGAGAGAGGGGGCGAGACGAAGAGACAAATGAGGGAGAGAGAGAGATGGGGGGGCGAGACGAAGAGACAAATGAGAGAGAGAGTGAGAGAGAGAGAGAGAGAGAGAGAGAGAGAGAGAGAGGGGGACGAGTCTAAGAGACGAGAGAGAGAGTGAGAGTGAGAGGGGGGCGAGATACAGAGACAAATGAGAGACAGGGGGAGACGAAGAGGCAAATGATAAAGAGAGAGATGGAGAGAGAGAGAGAGAGAGGGGGTGAGACGAAGAGACGTGAGAGAGCGAGAGAGAGAGGGGGGCGAGACAAAGAGACAAATGGGAGAGAGAGAAAGAGAGAGAGAGAGAGAGAGAGAGAGAGAGAGAGAGAATAGAGAGGGTGATGGCAGGAGAGAAAGAAGAGTGTGATTTCCACTCGATCCATCTGCTCCCACATCCACTGTCAGAGCGACAGTCAGGGTTATCCAAGCACCTCCATTAACTGTTCAGGAAACATACAACTCTCCTCACAATTTCCACTGCAAGGGATCCTCTCCAACCTCCAGCACTTCTCCACACACCTGTGGCAACATAAAGCAATGTTTTTCTCTCTTCTTGACATTCTTCAAATGTCTAAGTGGGGACAGTCATCTTTGTTCTGTTCTCCCTCACTATGTGTTTTTGTTCTATGTGATGGCGGTGGAGTAGGAGGAACTCCCAAATAGAGTAGTGTATGTTCGTTCTTACCCAGTGCAACGGTGCCCATTAGGAAAGGTTTACCAATTTGGCTGAAGTCATTTGTGGTCTCCTGTTGAACTTCTGACCCCAAAGCAAATGTCACGGCCACCTTGGGGAGACAAATGACCAGCAGGGTTACAAGATGCACAAGTCACAAAACAACAAAATCTCAGACAGAACTCATATATAGATTCTCATTTCATGTGACATTTAACTTTAAAGGACATTTTTGTTGGTGGATGTTACAATGGCAGAGGGGGGGAAGTGATGGATACCCTAGTGGCCATGCTAGACATGCCTGTAAGCTACAACAACATTTGATTCCTTGCACAAATCGAAACACTTTCATGTCGTGTTCATATCAATAAAACAATGGATCATAGAATGAAACACAAACGCACAATTGTGAAGAATTGCTACAGTGGAGGAGCAGACAGACCTGTATCTAGAATAATGTTCATAAATATTCATAGAGGATTGTTAAAATGGAAAAAGGGCAGTATGCATTTTGCATGTTTTAAGGCATAGTAAAAATCCCATATATCCCATAGTAAACAACCAGGAAAAAGAGAGCAACACATCTTTCACTTAAATCCTAATTTCCTATCAGGTGATGAAGAGAACATGATCTTTACAGCCTTTCTTTGAGAAGGAAGTATTGCCCTTTTGTTTTGGCCATAAATATGTTTTTGTATGAGAGAGAGCATGAAGTCCACGTGGCCCTGGCTCGTGTGTATATTTGGTGCACTATGCAAGTCTGGTGAGGCCACAGAGTGTACTGGTGTGTACTGGTGTGTACTGGTGTGTACTGGTGTTGGCACTAAGATGCACAGATGCTGTTAATGGAATTTCTACCCTGGCCCCAGAGAGTCACAGGCCCTGAAGACACAGCAACCAGGACATGTTAGGCTGTGTACCACATCTGAGAATTCTCTCTACAGAGTCCATTGAATTTATAACATAAATAACAAAACAAAGCTGATTCCATTCTATTAAAAATAGTTAGATGATGCTAAATAGACCAATAAGCAGTAAACTGTTTGAAAAGCATCTTAAAGTGTTTATACCAACTGAAAATGAGGCTATTTGAGGGTAAAATACTTCACAGAGGGCATTTGGCTGTGAAGAATATTGACAGAGGTGAATTACATGGGCTCACAGAAAGCTGCCACTTAAACTGGGATAACAATTGTCCACAAGTAAACATTTTGCTTTTAAGCACATGTGAAGAATGCCCTGGATTAGGGGGAAGAAGTTTCCATTAGGTGCCCAAGTCTCTTTGAGCTCCAGAGAGAAATAGGTTTAAGTGCCTTCCCATCTCCAGTAAAAAGCCTCAGTGGACTGTGTGATGGAGGAGATATCAGGCGAGAGCTGTGATTACCCTGCTCCCAATGTGACATTGTCAGAAATCCAGGGTGTGTGGGAAGAAATGAACTATAAAAGCACACATTACAAAACAACGAGTGTTCCCTCAGTCCCTGCTCTTTGTTTGAGTGTATCCATCTAACACCCCTCTCTCACTGGCTCACTCCTCCTCTCTCTCTCTCTCCACTTCTCTCTTCATTCGCCTGTAATGCAACATCTCTCTCTCTCCACCTCTCTTTCCTCCGCCTCCTCTCTTGCTCTCTCTCCCTCCACCTCTCTCTCTCCCTCTCTCCTTGTTTGTCTGTAATGCAACAAGGGGCAGCTTGGGCACAGAGAACAAAGCACGATCGTACATACTGTAGAAGTACTCAACGGCAACCACAAAAAAAATTGCACTTGCAGCTGTTCATGCAATGCATGGGAGAAGAATGCAATTTCCACAGCGATTCCAACCAAACACACACACACATACAAACACACACAAAAAAGCAAGTCCCACCAAAAAGAACAGAGAGCATTCTGGGGCATTATATATCCTAATGCACACAGGGGACCTTGGGATGAACTGAGTGAATCCATTTCACAAGGGATAAGATGGAGGAGAGTAGAGAAGAGTGGAGGTTAGGGGGAGGAGGAAGGTGGCACTGCCATGACCAGGCAGCCAGGCAGACTTATGAGAGAGCTGAGAGGGCTGATATGCCAAGGCAAAAGCATCTCTTATCAACCCATCTCTGTCTTGGAGAGAAGCATGTTAGACTACAGAGCACGCTTCTCTGGCCACTTCAGCCCCCCACCCATTGCACCTCGTAGTGAGTGGAGTGAGAACATGACAAAGAGGGTTGTGCTCTTTCCTTAATCCATGCTCTAAAACACACACACACGCACACACACACACACACACACACACACACACACACACACACACACACACACACACACACACACACACACACACACACACACACACACACACACACACACACACACACACGACAAGTGACAAGTGTTGTTTTTAACCCTGTGAAAGAATTTGCAATCACAGTTTATGCTCAGCCTCCAGTTTATGTGTCGGGGGCTGGGGTCAGCTATACTGTTGAAACACAGCATTCATCTGCCCACTAAGTATCAGAAACATAGGTATGACTGCAATCTTTACGCTCAAAGTCATGATGGCAGTAGACTGGAGGACAGGTTTGACATCTTTAACAATTATGCAGTATAAATGTCACACTAATTAGTCTATGAAACTATAAAATTGTACTTGATTTCCCATGCATTTTTTTATTTTTATTTTTTATTTCACCTTTATTTAACCAGGTAGGCTAGTTGAGAACAAGTTCTCATTTGCAACTGCGACCTGGCCAAGATAAAGCATAGCAGTGTGAACAGACAACACAGAGTTTGTTTGTCCAAAATAAAATTCTGTCTGCGATTTATTGCTGGAAATACGAGAAGGACATCCATTTCAACAGAAACAGATACATTTGGTAAATAGCCTGCTTCATTTCAAATGACTTAATTGAGTGCTTATTACAGTGTGTCAATGTATTTTCGCCTGGTGTGTCATTATTCATTAACCACACATTTTTGGTCATCACAGCTGCCTTTTGTAGAAAACTGCTTTTCATGGCTATTAATTGATTTGTGGCATGTTACTGCCTGCATGAATACCAGTCTGTTCAATTGGTAATTTAGAAGACATTTTAACCAAGGTCTCCTCAGTGCCTCACTTATTGTGCTAGTGAGAGACTGTGTCAGAATATCTTTAGCATTCTGATTAATCAGCAAAGTTTACTCAAGGATAATTGGCACAATAAATGTAAGTAAAATACACACTTGATTACTCATTTCAAACCAGTTACCTTATATTTAACTTGAAGAGGTCACAGAAAGAACTTGACAGTGTCTCTCCTCTAAGTCCATAGAGAGGAGTATTTTCCAAACAATTCATTTTTGGAGTTAATATTTGATCAAGGTTGTCAATCAAGATGAAGAAGTGTCCTAAGATGAAATGCCACAATAGAAGCCTTGGTCTCCAGACATCGATCTGTTTGGAATAGATACCTGAAGAAGCTCTCAGCAGGGGCAGTATCAGGGGAGATGAGACCCCTTCATGTCAACTTCAGAAAGAGTGGATATCAATAGGAAACTAATACAAGACCACTGAGATATATACAGATCCATCAGTAGGAAAACACACACAACCACGAATACACACTGATTAATTCAGTACACGTGCATGCACACACAGGCAGGCAGAAAGGCAGGCATGCACCCACACACACTCGCATACGCCTAGGCCTAATCTGAAGTAAAAGGCCATTTTCTTAACACAAGACAGAATCTGCCTCCATAACCACACTATTCATTATACATCACCTTTTGTCTCTGTAAAATCAATCAAAGTGTCCATAGAACTCCTTGGGCGAAAGTATTCCTCACACCGCCTGTCCTAGGGTTTCCCAATAAACTTTAATTACTAAACATCATGACAATTTTTCATTTGTTATTAACATTTTATCACCAAAGTTGCCAATTCTCTATTTAGTTTAGACTAAAAGGAGATTGATGTTAGTTCTCGGTCTTCATGACGTTTGCATCCATCCCTTCCATGTTATTCCTACACCATGCCTGTACTAGGGTTGAATATTTTCCTCGTATTTTACAAATGTTCCATCTTGAGAATAAATAACTTTTCTGCCAGGTAACCCAGGAATTTCCGGCCAAAACCAGAAGTGTCATTCAAAAGTATTATAAAGCATATAAATAGGCCTATGTTTGGAATTGACTCGAGCTTTGATAGTGTCACGACATCCGCTGAAGTCGGCTCCTCTCCTTGTTCGGGTTGGCGTTCTCCTCGTTCGGGTAGGCGTTCTCCTCTCCTTGTTCGGGTCGGCGTTTTCCTCTCCTTGTTCAGGCGGCGTTCTCCTCTCCTTGTTCAGGCGGCGTTCTCATCTCCTCGTTCAGGTCGGCGTTCTCCTCTCCTTGTTCAGGCGGCGTTCTCTTCTCCTTGTTCAGGCGGCGTACTCCTCTCCTTGTTCAGGCGGCGTTCTCCTCTCCTTGTTCAGGCGGCGTTCTCCTCTCCTTGTTCAGGCGGCGTTCTCCTCTCCTCGTTCGGGTCGGCGTTCTCCTCTCCTTGTTCAGGCGGCGTTCTCTTCTCCTTGTTCAGGCGGCGTACTCCTCTCCTTGTTCAGGCGGCGTTCTCCTCTCCTTGTTCAGGCGGCGTTCTCCTCTCCTTGTTCAGGCGGCGTTCTCCTCTCCTTGTTCAGGCGGGGTACACCTCTCTTATTCCTTGTTCAGGCGGCGTTCGGCGATCGACGTCACTGGCTTTCTAGCCATCGCCGCTCCATTTTTCATATATCCATTTGTCTTGTCTCTTACACACCTGGTTCCATACACACCCCAATCAATCTACTTGTATTTAACCCTCTGGTTCCCATCATGTATTTGTGTGTAATTGTTTCATGTTATTGTGGTGTTTTATTTACGCGCCTTACTTTTGTTATGTTCCGTGTTTTGAGCGCGTTTGATTTATGTAGTGCTCTCGTTTTTGGAATGAAAATAAAAGTGCGCCTGTTAACATTACACTCCTGCACCTGACTTCGCCTCTAGTACACCCTTTGACGGATAGAAAATTCAAACCTGATGCTACCTGAGCCTGATGAGCCATACATTAAATACATTTAATGAGTCCAAGCCCAAAAAAGACGAAATGATTGTGCCGTTATACAATACATACTGTAAATACTGTAAATACAGTTGGAGTCGGTAGTTTACATACACTTAGGTTGGAGTCATTAAAACTTGTTTTTCAACAACTCCACAACTTTCTTGTTAACAAACTATAGTTTTGGCAAGTTGGTTAGGACATCTACTTTGTGCATGACACAAGTGATTTTTCCAACAATTGTTTACAGACAGATTATTTCACTTACAATTCACTGTATCACAATTACAGTGGGTCAGAAGTTTACATACACTAAGTTGACTGTGCTTTTAAACAGCTTGTCATGGCTTTAGAAGCTTCTGATAGGCTAATTGAATTTGAGTCAATTGGAGGTGTACCTGAGGATGTATTTCAAGGTCTACCTTCAAACTCAGTGCCTCTTTGCTTGACATTATGTGAAAATCAAAATAAATCAGCCAAAACCTCAGAAAAAAAGTGTAGACCTCCACAAGTCTAGTTGATCCTTGGGAGCAATTTCCAAACACCTGAAGGTACCACGTTCATCTGTACAAACAATAGTACGCAAGTATAAACACCATGGGACCACGCAGCTGTCATACCGCTAGACTACGGTTTGCAACTGCACATGGGGACAAAGATCATACTTTTTGGAGAAATGTCCTCTAATCTGATGAAACAAAAATAGAACTGTTTGGCCATAATGACCATTGTTACGTTTGGAGGAAAAAGGGAAGGCTTGCAAGCAGAAGAACACCATACCAAGTTGGCAGCATCATGTTGTGGGTGTACTTTGCTGCAGGAGGGACTGGTGCACTTCACAAAATAGATGGCTTCATGAAGCGGGAAAATTAGGTATAGATATATTGAAGCAACATCTCAAGACATCAGTCAGGAAGTTAAAGCTTGGTCGCAAAGGGGTCTTCCAAATGAACAGTGACCCCAAGCATACTTGTGGCAAAATGGTTTAAGGACAACAACGTCAAGGTATTGGAGTGGCCATCACAAAGCCCTGACCTCAATCCTATAGAAAATTTGTGGTCAGAACTGAAAAAGTGTGTGCGAGCAAGGAGACCTACAAACCTGACTCAGTTACACCAGCTCTGTCAGGAGAAAAGGGCCAAAATTCACCCAACTTATTGTGGGAAGCTTGTGGAAGGCTACCAGAAACGTTTGACCTAAGTTAAGCAATTTAAAGGCAATGCTACCAAATACTAATTGACTGTATGTAAACTTCTGACCCACTGGGAATGTTATGAAAGAAATAAACGCAGAAAGAAATCATTCTCTCTACTATTATTCGGACATTGTGACACTCGTCGTTGGAATGAGGTGAGGACCAAAGCGCAGAGTGGTAAGTGTTCATCATATATTTATTAAACCGAGAACACTAAACAAAATAACAAAGGAGAAATGAAACGAAACAGTTCTGAAAGGTGACATACACATAACAGAAAATATTCACCACCCACTCAAAAGTGAAACCAGGCTACCTAAGTATGATTCTCAATCAGAGACAACTAACGACACCTGTCTCTGATTGAGAACCATACCAGGCCAAACGCAAAACACAACATAGAAAAAGGAACATAGACAACCCACCCAACTCACGCCCTGACCATACTAAAACAAAGACATAACAAAAGAACTAAGGTCAGAACGTTACAGACATTTCAAATTCTTAAAATAAAGTGGTGATCGTAACTGACCAAAGACAGATCATTTTTTACTCAGATTAAATGTCAGGAATTGTGAAAAAGTGAGATTAAATGTATTTGGCTAAGGTATAGTATGTAATCTTCCAACTTCAACTGTATACATACAGTACCAGTCAAAAGTTTAGATGCACCTACTGAATAAGGGCTTTTCTTATTTTTTTAAAACTATTTTCTTAGAATAATAGTGAAGACATAAAAACTAAGAAATAACACATACTGTAAGGAATCATGTAGTAACCAAAAAAGTATATATATTTTAGATTCTTCAAAGTAGTCACCTTTGCCTTGGTCACAATTTTGCACACTCATGAGGCCAGGTCATCTGATGCAGCAATCCATCACTCTCATTCTCTCAACCATCTTCACCTGGAATGCTTGAACGAACAGTCTTGAACGAGTTCCCACATATGCTGAGCACTTGTCTGCTTTTCCTTCACTCTGCAGTTCCTTCACTCTGCAGTCCGAAGAACCATCTCAATTGGGTTGAGGTTGGGTGGTTGTGGAGGCATCAATCAAATTTATTTATATAGCCCTTCGTACATCAGCTGATATCTCAAAGTGCTGTACAGAAACCCAGCCTAATAAAATTTGATTTGATTTGATAATACCCCATAATGACAAAGCACAGGTAACAAGTTCAAACAGGTGTAGTTGATACAGGTAATGAGTGGAGAACAGGAGGGCTTCTTAAAGAAAAACTAACAGGTCTGTGAGAGCCGGGATTTCTTACTGGTTGGTAGGTGATCGGCAGATCAAATACTTGTTCTCCCAACTGTATGTACAGTCACTGCAGGAAGGACGTCAACAATGCACTTATTTATGAAGTCGGTGACTGATGTGGTGTACTCCTCAATGCCATCGGAAGAATACCTGAACATATTACAGTCTGTGCTAGCAAAATAGTCCTGTAGCTTAGCATTTGCTTCATCTGACCACTTCTTTATTGACCGAGTCACTGGTGTTTCCTGCTTAAATTTTTTGCTTGTAAGCAGGAATCAGGAGGATAGAATTATAGTCAGATTTTCCAAATGGAGGGCGAGGTAGAGCTTTGTACGCGTCTCTGTGTGTGGAGTAAAGGTCGTCTTATAATTGCACAAGGCGAGACCCAGATGCAGAAAAGGGGAGGCAGATGGTTTGAGTCTTTGATATTTATTATTATTCAAAACTGTAGGCAAGAGAGTGATCGTGGTAAGGTAAAAGGTTCAAACCAGTTCAGAGTCCAGGAGGTACAGAGTGGCAGGCAAGCTTGAGGTCAAGGCAGGCGGCTACAGAGTCCAGAAACAGGCAAGGGTCAAAACCGGGAGGGCTAGCAAAAAGAGAATAGAAAAAGCAGGAGCATGGGAAAAACACGCTGGTTGACTTGAACATACACAACGAACTGGGATAAATACACCTGGGAAAATCAGCGACACTTGGAGTGGGTGGAGACAATCACAAGGACAAGGTGAAACAGATTAGGGCGTGACAGGTCTAGAATTTATTCCCCTCCCCTTGCATTAAAACATGCTTGGGGAAATTTGGTAAAACCGATTTAAGTTTCCCTGCATGAAAGTTCCTGGCCACTAGGAGCGCCTCCTCTGGATGAGTGTTTTCCTGTTTGTTTATGGAGTATACAGCTCATTCGACTACGAAGGTCTGATTCACGCAGTCTCCCCTGAACAGTTGATGTTGAGTTGTGTCTGTTACTTGAACTCTGTGAAGCATTTATTTGGGCTGCAATTTCTAACCTCTGCAGCAGAGGTAACTCTGGGTCTTCCTTTTCTGTGGGGGTCCTCATGAGAGCCAGTTTCATCATAGCGCTTGATGGTTTTTGTGACTGCACTTGAAGAAACGTTCAAAGTTCTTGACATTTTCCAGATTGACTGATCTTCATGTCTTAAAGTAGTGATAGACTGTCGTTTCTCTTTGCTTATTTGAGCTATTTTTGCCATAATATGTACTTTGTTTTGCCATAATATGTACTTTGTGTTTTTACCAAATATCTTCTGTATTTGGTACCACTCCTAACTTGTCACAACACAACTGTGTCATGTCTTTGGCTATGCCGGATTAAGTGATATGACATGCTATTCTATAAAATCCTTTCTCTGTAATTAATATTACCGGATTGAGCTAATCATGTAAATGTAATTAACTAGAAAGTCGGGGCACCACTAAATAGTGTTTATAGACCTGTTATCTTCCGAATAAACTCTGAAAGACCTAGTAATATTTTACATCAATAGCAGTCAATATTAATCATCACCTTATTTCAGTCTCATCTGAAAGTTGTACATTTTTGGTTCTTCACGAACCCTGGGTAACAAGTTGAATCAGCAATACAAAATTGGGTTTAATTATTAATTTACTAAATACCTGACTAATTACACAGAATTACATATACACAGAATGAATCATACCGTGATTACAAATGATGTCATAAAGGAAAACGTCCTGGCGGACAGAACAGATATGACAGCTGGTTACACAAAGAAAAGGGGGTTGGGTTTGAGTGAAAAAGTGGGAAGACTGAGGAACAAAAATGGAGAAGCTCTGCTATCGTAAATACAGTATCTTATGCATTCTAAATTACCGCCCATTTGGAAAAGGAAAATTAAATAAATATTTACTCTGAGCTGCGCTTTGGTAGGTTGGTCATAGATGCTGGCCGTGTTGGCCAACAGAGATCTTCCTGTCCTCGGAAGAATGTCACTGGTGGTAAATTGGATACGTTGTAGTATCGTCGTTGTGTGGTAGACAGTATAGGTCGTTCGTCCTTTCCTAGCCCATGTTTACAGCTGCTGTTGCTAACTCAACGGCTAGGATGTCTCACTTCTTTAGTGAATAAGAGTTCAAAGTTTATACCATTCACAACCAAAGCTCACGCTGAGGTTGGCTTAGTTCTGTAATTGACATGTTAGTCCTTTTCAACATATGGACCGTCGTCCTATTGTCCTCAGAACAGAAGGTTCAGAAGACATCCAAAGATCGCACCTGCAGGTGTGGTACAGGATGGCAACAACAACTGCCCGAGTTACACCAGGAACGCACAATCCCTCCATCAGGAACGCACAATCCCTCCATCAGTGCTCAGACTGTCCACAATAGGCTGAGAGAGGCTGGACTGAGGGCTTGTAGGCCTGTTGTAAGGCAGGTCCTCACCAGACATCACCGGCAACAACGTCAACTATGGGCACAAACCCACCGTCGCTGGACCAGACTGGACTGGCAAAAAGTGCTCTTCACTGACGAGTCTCGGTTATGTCTCAACAGGGGTGATGGTCGGATTTGCGTTTATCGGCGAAGGAATGAGCGTTACACTGAGGGCTGTACTCTGGAGCAGGATCGATTTGGAGGTGGAGGGTCGGTCATGGTCTGGGGCGGTGTGTCACAGCATAATCGGACTGAGCTTGTTGTCATTGCAGGAAATCTCAATGCTGTGCATTACAGGGAAGACATCCTCCTCCCTCATGTGGTACCCTTCCTGCAGGCTCATCCTGACATGACCCTCCAGCATGACAATGCCACCAGCCATATTGCTCGTTCTGTGCGTGATGTCCTGCAAGACAGGAATGTCAGTGTTCTGCTATGGCCAGCAAAGATCCCGGATCTCAATCCCATTGAGCACGTCTGGGACCTGTTGGATTGGAGGGTGAGGGCTAGGGCCATTCCCCTCCAGAAATGTCTGAGACCTTGCAGGTGCCTTGGTGGAAGAGAGGGATAACATCTCACAGCAAGAACTGGCAAATCTGGTGCAGTCCATGAGGAGGAGATGCACTGCAGTACTTAATGCAGCTGGTGGCCACACAAAATATTGATTGTTACTTTTGATTTTGACCCCCCCTTTTTTTCAGGGACAAAATATTCAATTTCTGTTAGTCATATGTCTGTGGAACTTGTTCAGTTTATGTCTCAGTTGTTGAATCTTGTTATGTTCATACAAATATTTACACATGTTCGGTTTGCTGAAAATAAACGCAGTTGACAGTGAGAGGACGTTTCTTTTTTTGCTGAGTTTATATATAGGGCTATATATCAATATAGAACAGGATTATCTATTGTCACGCCCTGACCAGAGTATTCTTTGTTTTCTTTATGGTTTTGGTTAGGTCAGGGTGTGACATGGGTGATGTATGTGTTTTTGTACTGTCTAGGGGATTTTTAGGTTTTTGGGGTCGTTTACTATCTAGGTGTTTATGTATGTCTATGGTTGCCTAGATTGGTTCTCAATTAGAGGCAGCTGTTTATCCTTGTCTCTAATTGGGAACCATATTTAGGCAGCCATTTTCTTTGGGTATTTCGTGGGTTATTGTCTATGTCTATTTGCCTGTGTCTGCACTAGTATTATTATAGCTTCACGTTCGGTTTGTTGTTTTTGTATAGTTTGTTAAGTGTTCTTCGTCTTTATTAAAAAGTATGTATCCTAATCACGCTGCGCTTTGGTCTCCTCCATACGACGAACGTGACAGAATAACCCACCTTAAAAGGACCAAGCAGCGTGATTGGGAGGAACAGCGCTTAATGTAGAAATGGACCCTGGAGAAGGACAAATGGGTAACAACCTGGGAGGAGATTGAGAGTTGGTCGATCGATCCAGGGAGAGTGCCAGAGCCTGCATGGGATTCTTTGGAACAGTGCGAGGAGGGATACAGGAGAATGGACGAACGGCGAAGATATAAGGGTACACGGCTAGAACGGAAGCCCGAGGGGCAGCCCCAAGAAATCTTTTGGGGGGCACACGAGGAGATTGGCTAGGCCAGGTAGGACACCTGAGCAAACTCTTGTGCTTACCGTGGGGAGCGTGTAACTGGTCAGGCACCGTGTTATGCAGAGATGCGCACTGGAGACACCATTTCTAGCCCGATGCGCTATATTCCAGCTCCTTGCATTGGCCGGGCTAGCATGAGCATCCAGCCAGGACGATTTGTGTCAGCTTTACACTCCAGACCTCCAGTACGCCTCCACATCACAGTACGTGCTGTGCCTGCTCCCCGCACTCGCCCTGAGGTGCGTGTCCCCCAGCCCAGTACCACCAGTGCCAACACCACGTACCAGGCCACCAGTGCGCCCCCAGGATCCAGTACTCCCTGTTCCTGCTCCTCGCACTCGCCCTGAGGTGCGTGTCCCCAGCCCGGTACCTCCAGTGCCGGCACCACGCACCAGGCCTATAGTGTGCCTCGGCAGTCCAGTACGCCCTGTTCCTCCTCCCCGCACTCGCTCTGAGGTGCTTGTCCTCGGCCCAGTACCACCAGTGCCAGCACCACGCACCAGGCCTACAGAGCGACTCGTCAGTCCAGAGTGCCCGGCAACAGTACCCAGTCCAGAGCGCCCGGCAACAGTATCCAGTCCAGAGCGTCCGGCAACCGTATCCAGTCCAGAGCGTCCGGCAACAGTACCCAGTCCAGAGCGTCCGGCAACAGTACCCAGTCCAGAGCGTCCGGCAACAGTACCCAGTCCAGAGCGTCCGGCAACAGTACCCAGTCCAGAGCGTCCGGCAACAGTCTCCAGACCGGAACCTCCTACGACGGGCCGCAGACCGGAACCTCCTACGACGGGCCGCAGACCCGAACCTCCTACGACAGGCCGCAGTCCGGAGCCTACCACGACGGGTCGCAGTCCGGAGTCTACCACGACGGGTAAATTACATGTTTATTCGGTCTTTATATTACTGTAGGCAATGCTGCAGCAAATGTAGGTCACTTGAAACAAAGAAAAAAACTTGAGATGAGATGATAGGTCTACATGCATTGTAAACTGCGCTCCATACAGAGATGAGCTGTCTGTCCACACCCTGAGCATTGATGATTCATCATACAGAGGCCAGAGAGAAACCATATTTAGACATTGCATATAATTTATCAGTTCCATTTCATGCCATGTTGTTCATATACATAATTTACTATAATTTACAATTTTTTTTAGCAGATATTTATCCTGGAAAAAGGGAGTGGTACCTGTACCCCCACTCATTGACTCGGTACCGGTACCCCCTCTATATATAGCTTTGTTATTGTTATTTTATTGTGTTACTTTTTTACTTTAGTTTATTTAGTAAAGAATTTCTTAACTCTTATCTTTCTTAACTGCATTGTTGGTTAAGGGCTTGTAAGTAAGCATTTCACAGTAAGGTCTATAATTGTATTCGATGCATGTGACAGATACAATTTGATTTGGTTTTATGGTTATGGGCGGTAAATCCCATTAAACTTGGTAACTGAGTTCCCGCCATTCAACCCTAGCCTGTACTCTCCCTCTCATTCCCAGCCCTGTAAATCAGGCCAGGGTAGCTCTTCTCAGGCAATGCATACTTTTAGAGCAGGGGTGTCAAAATCATTCCATGGAGGGCCGAGTGTCTGTGGGTTTTTGGTTTTTCCTTTCAATTAAGACCTAGACAACCAGGTGAGGGGAGTTCCTTATTAATCAGTGCCCTCAATTAATCAATGGTGTACAAGGGTGTACTTCAGCTCTCCATGGAATGAGTTTGACACATGATTTAGAGGTACAGTGGCTATGTCTCTCATCACTCATGTCTGTTTAACGTAGAAACTGTAGTCAACTATGAACTTCAACTTAGTTCACAACAGTGAAAATGGAGATATACAATGCATGTATCCAAAATGGGTGGAGGGCCTTTCAGCTGTTCATCAGTGATGCAAAGCCCCACTCAGCAGAGTTGACTGTGAGCAGCTTAAAGAGAAATACTACTGGTGACAGCAACGCAATGCCAAGTTATTTTCGGAGTTGCTTTTTAGGGACCCCCATAAAGATTCAATTTACAGCCAAATTCACAAGGAGGTCAGCGCTGTGCCTGTATCCATTATTCATTGTCAGCCGACACATTTTTCAGTAATTGTTCATAACCACTGTGTCAGCAGTGGAGAGAGAACACTTTTTGCAGTCACTTAAGAGCCATGGCATGTTGGTGAAACTCTGCAGCCTACTCGGTTATTGTGACAAAAGAGCCTGATGAGATATATGTAATTACACTTTACTCATAGTCTCATTCCATATCCAGTATCCACCACTCACTTACCAAAAGTATATGGCCACCTGCTTGTCAAAAATCTCATTCCAAAATCATGGGCATTCATATGGAGTTGGTCCCCCCTTTCCTGCTATAACAGCCTCCAATCTTCTGGGAAAGCTTTCCACTAGATATTGCAACATTGCTGCGGGGACTTGCTTCTATTCAGCCACAAGAGCATTAGTGAGGTCGGGAACTGTTGTTGGGCGATTAGGCCTGGCTCCCAGTCGGAATTCCAATTCATCCCAAAGGTGATCAATGGGGTAGAGGTCAGGGCTTTGTGTAGGCGAGTCAAAGTTCTTCCACACCGATCTCAACAAACCATTTCTGTATTGAGCTCGCTTTGTGCACGGGGGCATTGTCATGCTGAAACTGAAAAGGGCCTTTCCCAGACTGTTGCCACAAAGTTGGAAGCACAGAATCGTCTAGAATGTCATTGTATGCTGTGGCGTTAAGATTTCCCATCACTGGAACTAAGGGGCCTAGCATGAACGGTTGTGCTGTTGTTGCTCCTAGACGTTTACACTTCACAATAATAGCACTTACAGTTGACTGTGGGAGTTCTAGCAGGGCAGAAATTTGACAAACTGACTTGTTGGAAAGGTGGGATCCTATGACAGTGCCACGTTGAAAGTCACTGAGCTCTTCAGTAAGGCCATTCTACTACCAATGTTTGTCTATGGAGATTGCATGGCGGTGTGCTCAAATTGTATACACGTGTCAGCAACGGGTGTGGCTGAAATAGCCGAATCTATTAATTTGAAGGGGTGTCCACTTACTTTTATACATGTAGTGTATGTGTTGAGTGTAGAGGGGGGACAATTGCATCTAGCGAAATATGATTCACAATGCAACTTTTATTTTAAATGCAGTAATCGTGATGAGCAAAATAATGGCAAATATTTTGATATTTCATATAGTTAGATACTTACCTTAAATTCCACACATAGCTTAGTTCACACATAGCTGCAGTAGAGTATATATCACACAAAATATATGACAACATGCCAGAATGTATTTCAGATACATGTGCATTAGAGAGGTGCAAAAGTCAAATGTACTCCACTGTTAGAATGCATGGGGACATCAGGGATTTTCAGAGCATGGGTTTAACTATAACAAAGCCATTCTCGTGAGTTGTCTTTTTATGACTCCCTTAAGGATATTATTCTGTCCTTGAGGAACAACAGAGAAATAGAAGAGATTGATTTTAGATTGCTTTGATAACACACACACACACACACACAGTCCCGGAGCTACAACTCTAGCGGAGGTTAAGATCTAGAAGCTCAGCATAGGAACAGAAGGTTGTGGTGTAATAGCACTATGTCACTATGAGATAGAGAGAACAAGGTCACTGCACAGAGTCACTGCACAGGCAAACTAAAACTAATCAAACCTGCCTCTTTATAGAGAAAGCATTTACAGTGGTTGCTTTTTCTGGTTTATATCTGAAAAAATAATTCCGCAGGAACACCATGGACAAAAAGGAAATGGCAGTTTGCCCACTGATGTTCATTTTCAAAGATGGGACGCATTGTAAAGACTGGAACTCACAGTAGCTTGCTTAATTGCCATAGCTGAAGGCGCTCTTCTTGGATGAGAGCGAGGTTGACATTTACATGCTTAGCAAAACGTCTTTGATTACCTGTTTATGAGATACAAGATTTGATCAGAGTTTGGCAGATATTGTGAGACACACTGAGAACAACTCTCTCTGATTAGAGGAATACTGCCATCCACACGGCCAAGAGACTTCAGGTCCCCTACGAGCAGTGACAGCCAAGCAAAATGATTTACCAGTCTGCCAGTGAATTGTTATGATGAGGTTACAACCTTACAGATTACCACTGTATGTTTGTGAGTGACTGAGTGTGGGTGTGAAGCTGCACACAGAATGAATGAAGACATCACAAGGTACAAATCTATATTTTTGGGACTATTGTGGTACCAATAATGACATTAAAAGAGAGAAGGAGATGATAAACTCCAGCTCTTAGCTATTCAACAAAAGCATCTAGCAGAGCTTCCTGTAGATAGGGGAGTCGACAAGATAGTACCATCAGATAAGAACAATTACCAACAACCTCCACAGCAACTACAACAAAACTTCTGTTGCATTTCTGGCTTCCAGTGGCAGAGACAATAAACCTTTTACTTTCCATAATAATACATTCTGTCCTGACAAAAAACTTGGGTGGTTTTATAAAATGTTTAAGGACTTGTTTAGATTGCACGGCTGTGGGCTCAATTTTATACACCTGTCAGCAACGGGTGTGGCTGAAATAGCCGAATCCACTCATTTGAAGGGGTGTCCACAATTTTTTAGTGTAAATGAATATCTAGAACTTGAAACTAAGTGTTTCTCACTACCTAGATTTAGAGTGTGTGTGTGTAGTGTAAAGTTAATATGTTAATGAAAAACAGATCCAGAATGAGACTAACCATTTTCGAATGGTTAGTACAGACTAGGCATTCTACTACGCATGTAGCAATAGGGCAACTACATGGACACAGGATAGTCCTTAGTGTTATTTTCTATGTTTGCACCATTTCCTAACACCTTGAGTAATTGTTGTGTCAGATAACTATAATTATACAAAGCTAAGAGACCACAACCTTGTGGCATGTGGCATCCTGTTATTGTTCTGGCTAAGCCAACAGTAGCGACGGACTAGAACATCTCCAGCAGTGCTTTTGACACCATTTCTGACATTGAGAATCACTGACCTGAAAAAAATCAAATGGCCGCCCGTGTTACACACACAGTGGGATCCTGTGCCATCTGCATGAAGTGAAAAATCTACCATGCCACTTGCATCCTAACTCCCAGCATGTAATGTGACAGAAGACCGACTACAGAGACAGAGTAAAAAGGACAGTAATGACTGCACTGTCAGCTCAAACAGCAGTCATAATAACATTACATTCATTTATTTAACATGGCAATCTTGATTGCTGTTCTTGAATTCTGACTGGGTAATCAACTTCAACGTTCATAACCCTGCCTTCAGCAGCCTTATCTAAGGTCTGCCAACCAGGGACAGAGTGGCTTTACATGCACCCTAGAGAGAGCCGCTATTCTCTCAGCCTCTAAGATGGAAATCCATTATGGATGATTATTTAAAGCGGCAGAATTGTTGAATTATGAACGCATAGGTTTTTTAACTAGCACGCCAGACCATTGTCTTACTTTTTCTATGCATTATTAATATATTTAAACAGAAGCCAAATCCAAGTAAGAAACCATATGCATTTTTAATGGATCTATATATCAGATTATTCATTTCAGTAGAAGTTAAAGGCGGCCAAGCCAACCTTAACAGTAAATCCTTGACTGGTGGCAATTAGCAGGCCAGCAGCGAACACACTTCCTGTCCCTGTCTCCTCTTAATGAGTTCCAGGCAGCCATCTAACTCATTTGCATATTCAATTGCAGGCTTGGCAGCCAGACACACATCTTCCTCAGACTGTTTAACATTACTCCTGACCCTTACAGCCTTACAGAACTGGAAACAGAGATGAAGGACCCAATAGGAGAGGATCTAGGAGTATCTGTGAATTATGTGTTACCCAAGGAACAGGAACCAGAGAGAGAGGGATTGTGAACAAAAAACAACTATTATCACTAAAGTTCATGTGTGGTCATTGACTGTTTGATTCGATTACTGGCAAGGAAATCAAATAAAAGCCCTCCCATTACATTTGAATTATGTTGTACATTTAGGTGTGGAACACATTTCAGTAGTGCCTTATTCAACAGTGTCAGATCAGATATGTCCCCCAGTATGTGTTGGGGTTTGGTCCTAGCTGATGTAGTGTGGGGCCTGGCCCTGAAAGAGGGTTGCCTGCCTGCTTGCCTCTGGATGGATCCAGCTGCTGCTTAGATGTGCTGCGATTCACAGTGTGACCAAACTGGAGACTGGGGCGACTCCTACTGCAGCCCATAAAGCTGGCACACACAAATGATAAGCGTTCAAATTACAGATAAGCCCAGACGCCACGGACAAGGATAATACATCAATGAAGGTGAGTGATGAGGCCGATTTGTCCACTGATGAGACGTGGATGAAAACTAATGTCAAATACCTAGGTGTCAGCTGGCAAGAGGACAACTACCCTGTTTGATGAATGACTGAGCGTGGTTATTCATAGTATCAACACAGTGTTATTGATATATTCACACTACAGTAGATGATGTTTCTAGAATCAACTAGACAGCGACTGGCACCGGCAGAGAGTGAAACCATAAATTAACCGCTCGGGTAAATCTGAGAAGGATCAAGGACTGTGACTGTTAATTGATATCAAATATTCCAGGTATTATATTAAGTTTGCTAATATCAAACAAAGGTCCTGTGGAGGTAATATAATCATCTAATCTTCTGCAACAATATCCATCACAATCTCTCAGAGGTGGCACTTTAATATGAGTTCTTATTGCATTTCTGTATTTGCATTCAACTACTGGGGGTACGAGACTTCACTCACAGGCTCTGGTATTTTCATTAAGATAAATAATGTGCATTTCATTCCTTTCTTACCTCGGGGGTTGAAACAAAGAGGTGTGCTCACATTGTGAGTTTCTTTGGCCTAATAAATCACATGTCAGAAACCATTATTATTTAATCATTACATCCCATTATGACTGCTGTGCCATCTCCCTGCCTTTATCTCTGTGGATGAACTTCTATTCATCTTTATGACTCTTTATGTAATCTAATGAAGCAGTCACCTCATGAGAATAATTAAGGTATAGCCGTAAACATGGGAAGGCCAAACTGAGCAGAATCCAAAACCCCCTTTACACTATAAAACACTGTAACATATACAGTCTCGTTCAACATTGCCATCTTGGGAAATTGAGCCTATGATTTAAAAAATGCCTGTAATGAAATACATCCAGTTTCTCTTTGAATGCAAACTATGATATACATAATTAGCAACATTGTGCAGTAGATCGGAATCCCAGGATGACTTATTGAAACGGAACACGCTTACTGTGATGATCAGCATGATGCCTTTCAGGAGGGTCAGTAGCGACGTGATTGGCTGAATGACCATCTGAGCCAGCAGGATTCCAAGAGAGAGTGTCCAGGTAAACCCAGGAATGACATAGATATGGCTGTAGAGACAGACAGACAGACAGACAGACAGACAGACAGACAGACAGACAGACAGACAGACAGACAGCATTAATGGCACACAATCAAAATAGCTCCCAAGATTAATAGACATTTTCTTTTGTGTTAGGCTAATAGCTGTGCATCATTTTCAAAAGAGAGACCATTATTTTTCAACAAAGACCTGTCCTTAGTTTCCCTTAATCAGCAGAAAGCATTGGTAATCACATAAAAAGAGCCTACAGATAAATTGTTGGAAGGCAAGCAATTTTGATATGCACACAAAGTAAATGGTTTTCCCTATGGACTATAGGCCTATAGTATACATCTGTTGTCAAAGACTACTAATGCCATTAATAAATATGATTAGCATACATAGTGGCATACAATGGCCTCATTTTTCACTCAAATCATTTGGTTTGGCCAAAATGGACTGTGGAGATGGTGGATCCCACTAAGAGGGACCGAAATAACCTATTGATTAGTGCCTACAAGGGGATCACTTGAAATTCACTGGGGTTTTTCTCTCCAATAACTGCCCTGCTCTCTGAGCCAATATCCAGCAGATATCCTAAGCCAATAACATGTTCTTAATAAACCACTCAAGCATTCACATGGGCTGCACCCAGTCGAACTAGAAATAGTTACTCTGAATAATAGACAGGTTATGTATTTACTGGAACAAAATAAATGACCTCTTCAAACTGAAAGGTAATTACAGCCAAATTCCCATGCTGACGAAGACAAAAACAAAGTTACAGGGAGCTCACTTTGACTCCACACTTGAGCCACCGTGCTACAGCTGCTACAATACAGACCACCTAGGCAAATGTCCCTGTGCTCTTGCACTGCAATCAAATCAAATTGTATTTGTCACAAGCGCCGAATAGAACAGGTGTAGACCTTGCAGTGAAATGCTTACTTACAAGTCCTTAGCCAACAATGCAGTTTAAAGAAAATACCTAAAAAAGTAAGAGATAAAAGTACCAAATAATTAAAGAGCAGCAGTAAAATAACAATAGCGAGGCTATATACAGTACAGGGGGTACCGGTACAGAGTCAATGTGCGGGGGCACCAGTATCAAGGTAATTGAGGTAATATGTACATGTAGGTAGAGTTATTAACGTGAGTATGCATAGATAATAACAGAGAGTAGAGTAGAGGGGGGGGGATGCAAAAATTCTGGGTAGCCATTTTTTTTTAGATGTTCTGCGTCATATGGCTTGGGGGTTGAAGCTGTTTAGAAGCCTCTTGGACCGAGACTTGGCGCTCCAGTACCGCTTGCCGCGCGGTAGCAGAGAGAACAGTCTACGACTAGGATGGCTAGAGTCTTTGACAAATTTTAGGGCCTTTCTCTGACACCGACTGGTATAGAGGTCCTGGATGGCAGGAAGCTTGGCCCCAGTGATGTATTGGGCCATACGCACTACCCTCTGTAGTGCCTTGCGATCGGAGGCCAAGCAGTTGCCATACCAGGCAGTGATGCAACCCATCAGGATGCTCTCGATGGTGCAGCTGTAAAACCTTTTGAGTATCTGAGGACCCATACCAAATCTTTTCAGTCTCCTGAGGGGGAATAGGTTTTGTCATGCCCTCTTCACAACTGTCTTGTTGTGCTTGGACCATGTTAGTTTGTTGGTGATGTGGACACCAAGGAACTTGAAGCTCTCAACTTGCTCCACTATAGCCCTGTCGATGAGAATGGGGGCGTGCTCGGTCCTCCTTTTCCTGTAGTCCACAATCATCTCCGTTGTCTTGATCACGTTGAGGGAGAGGTTGTTGTCCTTGCACCACAGGATTAGGTCTCTGACCTCCTCCCTATAGGCTGTCTCATCGTTGTCGGTGATCAGGTGATCCCTGTTGTGTCATCTGCAAACTTAATGGTGTTGGAGTCGTGCCTGACCGTGCAGTCATGAGTGAACAGGGAGTACAGGAAGGGACTTCAACCCTATTCTTAGCCTATTGTACATACAGTATATGTACTAGTTAAAAATGTGACCTGAATAATATTCACAGATTTCAAAACATTATGCTCTTTCCATGACATAGACTGACCAGGTGAATCCAGGTGAAATGTTTAAGCTTCGAGACAATTGAGACATTGAGATTGTGTACATGTATGTGCACCATTCAGAGGGTGAATGGGCAAGATACCTTGTAGAGTCCATACCCCGACGAATTTAGTCTGTTCTGAGGGCAAAATGGCGGGTACAACTCAATATTAATGTTTTGTACTCTCAGTGTACAGTGTGTACTGTAACAGTGTTTGATTGCAACTTTTGTCCATCCCCTCATCCCAGTATGACTTCAAAGTCAATGGACTGTCTGATGTTACTGACTGAGGTTTTTTTCAGCCAAAGACAATATGTGATGAGCTTTGCTTTGAGGTTGTCCAGATGCATTAACAGAGAGTATAGTCGAGTGGCTGAATTCAGTCAACATTAAATAAATGCTTGGTCATGCATGGTATAAAATACACATTTCTGATACACCTGTACTATAAATGTATGTATAACCTTTAGCAGCCAGATATGAATAGGCTATTTCATGCTTTGAATTCTGAAATCTATCTATCCTCCTTGTGATTTCTTGTTTACAGCATTATTTTCTTCCCCAAATATATTATCATAAAGAGCTCTTTCCATTGTTAACTGCTGAGCTGCTGAATATTACTGTGACAGTTATAACAGACAATCAATAAACCCCTTGTCTAAAGTCCCACACATCTCTTTGAAATAGATTTGCTTTGAAGGCCATGATTTGTCTGCATGTTTTCCCAAATGTGCGCTGTAGGCATGTGGGTACAGAGGGGAGGGTTTGCTGGGAGGCTGGGGGCAGCATATAGTACATTCAGAAAATATTCCGACACCTTGACTTTTTTTCACATTTTGTTAGGTTACAGCCTTATTCTAAAATTGATTAAGTTGTTTTTTCCTCATCAATCTACACATAATATGAAGATGGCGCCAGAGGGGATGGCTGCCGTCTTATCGGCTCTAAACCAACCAGGCTATTTTGTTAGTTTTTTTTCGCATTGTTTGTAACTTGTTTTGTACATAGTGTTGCTGCTACCATCTCTTATGACCGAAAAGAGCTTCTGCGATTACTCACCTCAGATTAGACAAAGTGTTTTTCTTCAATGAGTCAGACGGGACGGAGGTACTACAGACACCTGTCCAGGCCCAGATCCCCGGAATTCGCTAGAGAAGGAAACGGAGATTTCGTGGCAAAAGATCAGAGTGCCTTGTGAGGATCAGGCAACGAGTAGCTAACCTGCCTTTGCCTTCCATCCTGTTAGCTAATGTTCAATCACTGGAGGAAAAAAATGGGACGAACTGAAAGCACGTATTAAAAACTGTAATTTGGGGCGGCAGCGTAGCCTTGTGGTTAGAGTGTTGGACTAGTAACCGGAAGGCTGCAAGTTCAAAAGACGACATTAAGAACATACAGCTGGCGGGTTATACACTCTATCAGCAGGATAGAACAACAGCCTCTGGTAAGACACTGGACGGGGGCCTATGCATATATGTAAACAACAGCTGGTGCACGATATCTACGGAAGTCTCAAGGTTTTGCTTGCCTGTGGTAGAGTATCTCGATAAGCTTGAGAGTTTTCATCTGTATTTTTCGTAGCTGTCTACATAACACCACAGACCGATGCTGGCACTAAAACCGCACTCAATGAGCTGTATACCACCATAAGCAAACAGGAAAACGCTCATTCAGAGGCAGCGCTCCTAGTGGCCGGGGACTTTAATGCAGGGAAACCAAAATCCGTTTTACCAAATTTCCACCAGCATGTTAAATGTGCAACCAGAGGGGGGAAAAAATCACCTTTACTCCACACACAGAGTACAAAACTCTCCCTCGCCCTCCATTTGGCAAATCGGACCATAATTCTATCCTCCTGATTCCTGCTTACAAGCTCAAATTTAAGCAGGAAGCACCAGTGACTCGGTCAATAAAAAAGTGGTCAGATGAAGCAGATGCTAAGCTACAGGACTGTTTTGCTAGAACAGACTTGAATATGTTCAGGGATTCTTCCGATGACATTGAGGAGTACACTACATCAGTCACTGGCTTCATCAATAAGTGCATTGATGACGTCCTTCCCACAGTGACTGTACGTACAGTGGGGAGAACAAGTATTTGATACACTGCCGATTTTGCAGGTTTTCCTACTTACAAAGCATGTAGAGGTCTGTAATTTGTATCATAGTGTTACGGATACAGTTATCCTGTGTGTGTGTGTGTATCCTGTGTGCGTGTTTCTTTTCTCTCCTTCTCCCCTCACAGGTGAAAATCATCACTCCCCAATCAGTCAACAATCAATCATCAATCAGAAGACACACCTCCTCCTATTTCCTAACCTATCACAGTTCCTTCTCCATGGTTTAAAAACCCCATCATTTGTTTGTTCTAGAGCTCAATCTCTCTGTAAATGCCATGTCTGTAGGTCTCTGTGTTTCACTCTCGCTTTGTGTCTTAACCTCTCTTTTGTTTAAGCACCTCATAGCACTTTGTCATCACCTGTGAGTATTGTTTTTGGTTATGGTGTTTGTTTGTTGCTGGTGGGAAAAGGGGGAAACCAAGACAAGTCGCCCATGGGCATACACTACCCGTAGGTGAACTTTGTTAAATACACTAGTTAGAACTGGGCGGACCACCCACTGTATTTTTGGTTAGTTAGTTAGCTGTTGTTAAAGTAGGCTAGTCTAGCTTAGGGGTGTTTTTGAATACTTATTGTTTCTTTCCTTGGGTCCAGCTCAGCCCCTTTTCCTGCTCCCCCCATTACCGTGTGTTTATTAATAAACCTGGAGTTTGACGGTAGATTTCTGTTGTCGTGGTTATTTCGTTCACACTTTTACTTTGTCACAATAATAATTTGCATGAGTTATGTTACGGGTCTCATTACCATCCCCCCTAGACTGTCGGGCCAAAAGGGATTCGTAACAATAGGTACACTTCAACTGTGAGAGACGGAATCTAAAAAATCCAGAAAATCACATTGTATGATTTTTAAGTAATTAATTAGCATTTTATTGCATGACATAAGTATTTGATCACCTACCAACCAGTAAGAATTCCGGCTCTCCTGATTGTTTTTCTTTAAGAACCCCTCCTGTTCTCCACTCATTACCTGTATCAACTGCACCTGTTTGAACTCGTTACCTGTATAAAAGACACCTGTCCACACACTCAATCAAACAGACTCCAACCTCTCCACAATGGCCAAGACCAGAGGGCTGTGTAAGGACATCAGGGATACAATTGTAGACCTGCACAAGGCTGAGATGGGCTACAGGACAATAGGCAAGCAGCTTGGTGAGAACGCAACAACTGTTGGCGCAATTATTAGAAAATGGTTCAAGATGACGGTCAATCACCCTCGGTCTAGGGCTCCATGCAAGATCTCACCTCGTGGGGCATCAATAATCATGAGGAAGGTGAGGGATCAGCCCAGAACTACACGGCAGGACCTGGTCAATGACCTGAAGAGAGCTGGGACCACAGTCTCAAAGAAAACCATTAGTAACACACTATGCCGTCATTGACTAAAATCCTGCAGCGCAGGATTTCCCCCTGCTCAAGGTCCCCCTGCTCAAGCCAGCGCATGTCCAGGCCCATCTGAAGTTTGCCCAATGACCATCTGGATAATCCAGAGGAGGAATGGGAGAAGGTCATGTGGTCTGATGAGACAAAAATTTAGCTTTTTCGTCTAAACTCCACTCGCCGTGGAGTTTGGAGGAAGAAGAAGGATGAGTACAACCCCAAGAACACCATCCTAACCGTGAAGCATGGAGGTGGAAACATCATTCTTTGGGGATGCTTTTCTGCAAAGGGGACAGGACAACTGCACCGTATTGAGGGGAGGATGGATGGGGCCATGTATAGCGAGATCTTGGCCAAAAACCTTCTTCCCTCAGTAAGAGCATTGAAGATGGGTCATGGCTGGGTCTTCCAGCATGACAACAACCAGAAACACACAGCCAGGGCAACTAAGGAGTGGTTCCGTAAGAAGCATCTCAAGGTCCTGGAGTGGCCTAGCCAGTCTCCAGACCTGAACCCAATAGAAAATCTTTGGTGGGAGCTGAAAGTCCGTATTGCCCAGTGACAGCCCCGAAATCTGGAGAAGGTCTGTATGGAGGAGTGGGCCAAAATCCCTGCGGCAGTGTGTGCAAAATTCCGTTTCTCACAATTGAAGTGTACCTATGATAAAAATTACAGACCTCTACATGCGTTGTAAGTAGGAAAATCGGTAGTGTATCAAACACTTGTTCTCCCCACTGTACATACCCCAACCAGAAGCCATGGATTACAGCCAATATCCGCACTGAGCTAAAGGGTAGAGCTGCCGCTTTCAAGGTTATAATAAATTCTGCTATGCCCTAAGACGAACCATCAAACAAGCAAAGTGTGTAACGGTTTTCTTTACTTGAAGGAGCGTGGTGGTTATTCATGTTTAATTTATAAAGACACTATACATGAATAAACTAACAAAACAAGAAATGTGAAAAAACCAAAACAGCCCTATCTGGTGCAAACACAGAGGCAGGAACAATCACCCACAAAACACACAGTGAAGCCCAGGCTACCGAAGTATGATTCTCAATAAGAGACAACTAATGACACCTGCCTCTGATTGAGAACTATACTAGGCCGAAACATAGAAATACCCAAATCATAGAAAAACAAACAGACTGCCCACCCCAACTCACGCCCTGTCCATACTAAATAATGACAAAACAAAGGAAATAAAGGTTAGAACGTGACAAAGTGTCAATACAGGACTAAGATCGAATCGCACTACAACGGCTCCGACGCTCATCAGATGTGGCAGGGCTTGCAAACTATTACAGACTACAAAGGGAAGCACAGCAGAGAGCTGCCCAGTGACACAAGCCTACCAGACGATCTACATAACTTCTATGCTCGCTTCGAGGCAAGTAACACTGAAACATGCATGAGAGCATCAGCTGTTCCGGACGACTGTGATCACACTGTCTGCAGCCGATGTGAGTAAGCCCTTTAAACTGGTCAACATTCACAAGGCTGCAGGGCCAGACGGATTACCAGAACGTGTACTCCAAGCATTCGCTGACCAACTGGCAAGTGTCTTCACTGATATTTTCAACCTCTCCCTGTCTGAGTCTGTAATACCAACATGTGTCAAGCAGACAACCATAGTCCCTATGCTCAAGAACACTGAAGTAACCTGCTTAAATGACTACCGACCCGTGGTACTCACGTCTGTAGTAGAGGTCGACTGATTATGATTTTTCAATGCCGATACCGATACCGATTATTGGAGGACCCCAAAAAAGCTGATACAGATTAATCAGACGATTTTTTAAAAATGTATTTATTTATTTGGGGCGGCAGGGTAGCCTCGTGGTTAGAGCGTTGGACTAGTAACCGGAAGGTTGCAAGTTCAAATCTGTCGTTCTGCCCCTGAACAGGCAGTTAACCCACTGTTCCTAGGCCATCATTGAAAATAATAATTTGTTCTTAACTGACATGCCTAGTTAAATAAAGGTAAAAAAATAATAAATAATACTTGTAATAATGACAATTACAACAATACTGAATGAACACATTTATTTTAACTTAATATATTACATCAATAAAATAAATTTAGCCTCAAATTAATAATGAAACATGTTAAATTTGGTTTAAATAATGCAAAAACAAAGTGTTGGAGAAGAAAGTAAAAGTGCAATATGTGCCATGTAAAAAAGCTAACGTTTAAGTTCTTGCTCAGAACATGAGAACATATGAAAGCTGGTGGTTCCTTTTAACATGAGTCTTCAATATTCCCAGGTAAGAAGTTTTAGGTAGTTATTCTAAGAATATTTCTCTCTATACCATTTTGTATTTCATATACCTTTGACTATTGGATGTTCTTATAGATTCTATATTTTATAGTTCTTATAGACACTTTAGTATTTCCAGTGTAACAGTATTATAGCTTACGTCCCTCTCCTCGCCCCTACCTGGGCTCGAAACAGGAATACATCGAATATAACAGGAATACAACAGTCACCCTCGACACATCGTTAGGGGAACAACTACTTAATATTGCCTGCTAACCTGAATTTCTTTTAACTAAATATGCAGGTTAAAAAAAATATACCTCTGTGTATTGATTTTACAAAAGCCATTGATGTTTATGTTTAGGTACATTTGTGCAACGTTTGTGCTATTTTCACAAATGCGCTTTTGTTAAGTCATCCACCGTATGGCGAAGTTGGTCTTCACACAGTTCGCAACGAGCCAGGCGGCCCAAACTGCTGCATATAGCCTGACTCTGTTGCACAGAATGCAAGAGAAGTGGCACAATTTCCTGAGTAAATTAAAAGAAATTCATGTTCGCAGGCAATATTAACTAAATATGCAGGTTTAAAAATGTATTTATTTATTGCTTTTTTTGCGAATGCGCTTGTTAAATAACCATTTGGCGAAGTAGGCTATGATTCAATGATAAATTAACAGGCACCGCATCGATTTTATGCAACGCAGGACAAGCTAGATAAACTAGTAATATCATCAACCATGTGTAGTTAACTAGTGATTATGTTAAGATTGATTGCTTTTATATGATACGTTTAATGCCAGCTAGCACCTTACCTTGGCTCCTTGCTGCACTCGCATAACAGGTAGTCAGCCTGCCACGCAGTCTCCTCGTGGAGTGCAATGCAATCGGCCATGATCGGTGTCCAAAAATGCCAATTACCGATTGTTATGAAAACTTGAAATCTACCCTAATTATTCGGCCATTACGATTAATCGGTCAACCTCTAGTCTGTAGCCATGAAATGCTTTGAAAGGCTGGTCATGGCTCACATCAACAACATTATCCCAGAAACCCTAGACCCACTCCAATTTGCATACCGCACCAAAAGATCCACAGATGATGCAATCTCTACTACAATCCACACTGCCCTTTCACACCTGCACAAAAGGAACACCTATGTGAGAATGCTATTCATTGACGACAGCTCACGTTCAACACCATAGTGCCCTCAAAGCTCATCACAAAGCTAAGGACCCGGAGACTAAACACCTCCCTCTGAAACTGGATCCTCGACTTCCTGATGGGCCGCCCCCCAGGTGGGAAGGGTAGGTAACAACACATCTGCCAAACTAATCCTCAACATGGGGGCCCCTCAGGGGTGCGTGCTCAGTCCCCTCCTGTACTCCCTGTTCACTCGTGACTGCACAGCCAGGCACGACTCCAACGCCATCATTAAGATTGCCAATGATACAACAGTGATAGGCCTGATCACCGACAACGATGAGACAGCCTATAGGGAGGTCAGACACCTGACCGTGTGGTGCAAGAACAACAACCTCTCCCTCAACATGATCAAGACAACGGAGATGATTGTGGTCTACAGGAAAAGGAGGATCGAGCACGCCCCAATTCTCATTGACAGGGCTGTAGTGGAGCAGGTTGACAGATTCAAGTTCCTTAGCGTCCACATCACCAACAACCTAACATGGTCCAAGCACACCAAGACAGTCATGAAGAGGGCATGACAAAACCTATTCCCCCTCAGGAGACTGAAAAGATTTGGCATGGGTCCTCAGATCCTCAAAAGGTTTTACAGCTGCACCATCAAGCGCATCCTGACGGGTTCCATCACTGCCTGGTATGGCAACTGCTTGGCCTCCGACCGCAAGGCACTACAGAGGGTAGTGCATACGGCCCAGTACATCACATCTAGTACATCTATACCAGGTGGTGTCAGAGGAAGGCCCTAAAAATTGTCAAAGACTCCAGCCGCCCTAGTCATAGACTGTTCTCTCTGCTACCGCACGGAAAGCAGTACCGGAGCGCCAAGTCTCGGTCCAAGAGGCCTCTAAACAGCTTCTACTCTCAAGCCATAAGACTCCTGAACAGCTAATCAAATGGCTAACCAGACTATTTGCATTGCCCCCCCCCCCTCTACACTGCTGCTACTCTCTGTTATTATGCATAGTCGCTTTAATAACACTACCTACATGTACATATTACTTCAATTACCTTGATACTGATGCCCCCGCACTTTGCCTCTGTACTGGTATCCTCTGTATATAGCCCCGCTATTATTATTTACTGCTGTTCTTTAATTATTTGCTGTTCTTATCTCTTACTTTTGTTTGTATTTTCTTAAAACTGCATTGTTAATTAACGGCTTGTAAGTAAGCATTTCACTGTAAGGTCTACTACACCTGTTGTATTCGGCACATGTGACAAATACACATTGATTTGATTTGTTTTGTTTTGATAATACCCCATAATGACAAAGCAAAAAAACGTTTTTTTTTTAGCCATTTTTGCACATTTAAAAAATAAACTGAAATATCACATACATAAGTATTCAGACCCTTCACTCAGTACTTTGTTGAAGAACCTTTGGCAGCGATTACAGCCTTGAGTCTTCGTTGGTATGACGCTACAAGCTTGGCACACATCTTCAAACATCTGCTATCTGAGCAGCTAACCGATCGCTGCAGCTGTACATAGTCTATCGGTAAATAGCCCACCCAATTTTACCTACCTTATCCCCATACTGTTTATATTTATTTACCTTTCTGCTCTTTTGCACACCAATATCTCTACCTGTACATGACCATCTAATCATTTATCACTCCAGTGTTAATCTGCAAAATTGTAATTATTCACCTACCTCCTCATGCCTTTTGCACACAATGTATATAGACTCTCTCTTTTTTTCTACTGTGTTATTGACTTGTTTATTGTTTACTCCATGTGTAACTCTGTGTTGTCTGTTCACACTGCTATGCTTTATCTTGGCCAGGTCGCAGATGCAAATGAGAACTTGTTCTCAACTAGCCTACCTGGTTAAATAAAGGTTAAATAAACAAAAAAACACCTGTATTTGGAGAGTTTCTCCCATTCTTCTCTGCAGATCCTCTCAAGCTCTGTCAGTTTGGATGTGGAGCGTTACTGTACAGCTATTTTCCGGTCTTTCCAGAGATGTCAGAGTGACCATTGGGTTCTTGGTCACTTCCCTGACCAAGGCCCTTCTTGCTCAGTTTGGCCGGGTGGCCAGCTCTTGGAAGAGTCTTGATGGTTCCAAATTTCTTCCATTTAAGAATGATGGAGGCCACTGTGTTTTTGGGGACCTTCAATGCTGCAGAAATGTTTTGGTACCATTCCCCAGATCCTGTCTCGGAACTCTACGGACAATTCCTTCAACCTCATGGCTTGGTTTTTGCTCTGACATGCACTGTCAACTGTGGGACCTTATATAGACAGGTGTGTGCCCTTCCAAATTATGTCCAATCAATTGAATTTACCACAGATTAACTTTAATCAAGTTGTAGAAACATCTCAAGGATGATCAATGGAAACAGGATGCACCTGACATCCATTTTGTGTCTCATAGCAAAGGGTCTGAATACTTATGTAAATAAGGTATTTCATTTTTTTTATTTATTTAACCTTTATTTAATAAGGCAAGTCAGTTAAGAACAAATTCTTATTTACAATGACGGCCCACCCCACCCCAGCCAAGCCCTAACCCAGACAAAGCTGGGCCAATTGTGCGCCACCCTATGGGACTCCCAATCACGGCCGGTTGTGATACAGCCTGGAATCGGACCAGGATCTGTCGTGACGCTTCTAGCACTGAGATGCAGTGCCTTAGACCGCTGCGCCACTAAAATTTCTAAAAAACTGTTTCCGCTTTGTCATTATGGGGTATTGTGTGTAGATTGCTGAGGATTTTTAAAAATGTAATCAATTTTAGAATAAACTGTCACGACTTCCGCCGAAGTTGGCTCTCCTGCCCGTTCGGGCAGTGCTCGGCGGTCGTCGTCACCGTCCTATTAGCCACTACCGATCCCTTTTTCGTGTATCTGTTGGTTTTGTCTAATTGGTTTCACCTGTGTGTTGTTTAGTTAATTAGTGTCTGTATTTAATGTAGGTTGTCCCGCCCTTGTTTTGTGCGGGATTGTTTATTTTGTCATACGTTTTGTCTGTCGGTGTTTGTTGTTTCTTATTCTCCGGTTAGTCTTTATCCTGTGTTGGATAAATTCACCCTGTGTGTATTTTGGGTTGACCGTTGTTTATTTTTGTTCACCGGAGAATAAACTTTATATCGCTATCTGCTCTCTGCGCCTGATTCCACCCACCTTGATTAGACGTGACAATAACATCCTTATTTCTGCACGCTGGAGCTGACACCACACCAGAGTAGCATGATAGAGCATACCGCCATAAGGGAAACAAGAACCATTCTTAAAACCTGGACTCTGAATCACTGAATCGCTCACTACAAGCTCACTGGAAAAGAAACTGAATTGCTCACTACAAGCTCACTGTAAAAGAAACATTAAGGCTGGCTTTTACTAATTAATGAGAAATATAGCATGAAGCTAAATAAGAAGCTAATGAACTCACCCCTTTTAAATCACAAACTATACATTTTTGCATCACAGAAAAACAATAAATAGCTCTCAGGAATAACTCTGAATAGCTTTACAACAGTAACATCCCCAATTAGTGTTACTCTTATTACTTACTGACTTACTACTCTTGGGCAGTTTGGCTATTCAAATCCATGCCCTTTCAGACTAAACAGAGGCAGGAGGATATATGTTAGTATGATAATAAAGTGAGGCTAGATGTCTGTGTAGATTCATCAGCCTGCCATCCCAGGGTCCCTCTTCACAAAGCACTTTTCAAATGAAATACTCTAGCAGGCCACACCAAGAGGAGAGGAGGAGATAGCAGTAAGCAATAACACAGCTCAAAGCGTTTAGGGATAATTTTCCCAGATAAATAAACAGATTAATTATTCATATCCGAGGAACTTTAAAGTGCTTTCATGGTTTGGTTGCTTGGTAGATAAATGGATCCTTTCAGCCTGATAACAGAGTATTATTTCTTGTTGTGGAATTTGTCTCTAGTGTATGTTTTCAGAGGAAAGCTAGAGGAAGTGCTTTAATTAAAATGAAAAAGCTCTGTACTCCGAGCTCCACCTAACTCAAGGGCAAAAGGAACATCAGAGCAACTTTTAAGAGGTAAAAGGCAAGTTTAAGAGATCAAATCCTGCGGTGATTTTAGATAGCCTTGGTGATTTACCTCACACTCTTTAACATAAGAGGTTAAGATATTTTCGAATAAAAAATATAAACATCCAAACAAACAACTCATCAAACCTGGGAATACAGTGTGTGGAAGTCTATACATAGAACTAACTATCCTTTTCCTCAAACATTATCACCATTTCCCATCAGAGGCCCAACAGAACTGGCAAAAGAGATTAAGATACGCAATTATCTCAAGGACAGACCCAGCAGAAATGACAGAAACTAGCACCAGGTTGCAATTAGAGGCACTTTTTTATTGAATTAAGATACCGTATGCTGTTCTTGGAGAGGCTACCAGAGTCTGCTTATTCAATTTTCCTGTTTATGTGTGGAGCTAGTGCTGAATACTGATGGCCACTTCAACATGGAACCTGACAGATACTGACTTGAATTTTACCGGTTACTTTTTGAAAGGGCACCTTTGATTTCATTTCTAAGATGTTGGAGAAAAATAAGCACCTATTTTATATGTTGTCATATGAATAGATTAAAGAAATACAATTTATTTTTCATGAATATACGACCATGTGAATCTTGATATGTGTAGTGAGAAAAACAAAAATAATGTATTCTCTATATCAAAAAGATTTCTCAGATATTGTATAAAGTATTATTTATGTTTTGTTCTTCTTGTAAAACCGGTGTTTATACTGAAAAAGAGACCCTGCCTTTGGGCAAGATATAATGAGTGCATTTCTAAGTTGTGGTGTTTCAAGTTGTGCGAAAATACATTTTTATCATACAGACAGAGGCCGTAATCCTTTCAGTTACGACAGTAGTTACTGGAGAAATCTCAAATATGAGTTAAAAGTAAAACATTTAGAGTAATGATAAAAGGGAATGAATTATTCAAAGCAAAGCTTCCTAAAGACTAAGACTTTAAAGAGAAACAGTCTTACAAAATTACAGAAACATGAGTTACGATATTCACAAGGACCTACTGCCCGAATCCAATAAATATATAAATAAAATACAAAAAGGCACAATGTTTTATGTTCGTGTTTAAACATCATGGTGTAGTCTTAATTATGCTTTCCTTACATCTCGACTAAAACTTAAAAGACTTACTATTAAAAAACATTGTGTTCTAAATTGCTTGAGGTGTGCAGCTACATACACACTGAGTGTACAAAACATGAGGAACACATGCTCTTTCCATGACAGATTGACCAGGTGAATCCAGGTGAAAGCTATGATCCATTATTGATGTCACCTGTTGAATCCACTTCAATCAGTGTAGATGAAGGGGAGAAGACAGGTTAAAGAATGATTTTTAAGACTGGAGACAATTGAGACACGGATTGTGTATGTATACCATTCAGAGGGTGAACAGGTTTGACTGTGTCAAGAACTGCAAAGCTGCTGGGTTTTTCACACTCAACAGTTTCCTGTGTGTATCAAGAATGGTCCACCACCCAAAGGACATCAAGCCAACTTCACACAAGTGTGGGAAGCATTGAAGTCATCACGGGCCAGCATTCCTGTGGAACGCTTCGACACCTTGTAGAGTCCATGCCCCAACAAATTTAGGCTGTTCTGAGGGCAAAAGGGGGTGCAACTCAATATTATATCCTAATGTTTTACACACTCAGTATATAACGCTTCATGTACTAATGGGGAATGAAGCATTCTAGGGACCGACCAGGACCAACCCTGCTTAGCTTCAGCAGCATGCCACCCTGCATCCCTCTGCTGGCTTTCTGCTGAAGCTAAGCAGGGTTGGTCCTGATCAGTCCCTGGAATGCTGCTGGAAGTGGTGTTGGAGGGCCAGTAGGAGGCACTCTTTCCTCTGGTTAAAAAAATATATATATCCCAATTCCCCATGGCAGTGATTGGGGACGTTGTCCAGTGTAAGGTGATGTTAAATGAGTATCCTGACTTTCTGTTATTCACTTATTGTAAGAGAATGGGTGTTAACCCCAGTGTAATGGCTAAATTCCCAATCAATTTACCTGAGAAATTATGTAATGACAGCCATTACGATATTCTCAAAATAGTCTAGTGTTATGACAGCACAACTCAAGCTAAGTGTTATGTTTGAAGGCTGTCAATTGCACTGCCAATAAGATAAAGAAGACCTTGTTAGCCAAATGGTCTAGCTTTACGGTTATGGCCCTAATCCTAAAATTTGAACCCTAATTTACCCCAGTTAATCACTCATCCGGCCTATTGAAGTCATAATTGGAAAAGACAATGAGAAGTACTTACACCTCAAAAGGGGTAAAGAGTAAACAGTAGAACATGGAAACTACCCACACGCTATAATGAGACCATTATGATATGTCTGTCACTGCCCTTGTGTTTTTTGTCACTGCAGACTTACCTCACATGTAGAAGAGCGGCGTAGGCCTCACTGCCAGCTAGGACATAGCTGATCCCAATAGACACACTGAGAACAGAGAGAGGGGACTTGTTATTTATAAGCCCTCACTTCATCAAACTAATTAGTGTCTGTTTCACTCAAGTGTGCAGTGACGAGTTACCGGTACTCAAACTGACATCAAGCAGGAAATCTGTTCTGTGCACAGTGCCTTCAACAGACTGAGGTAAAGTTACCACAAGACACGTACTTTGGACTTCAAATAAGTGACAGAAAGACAAGCTCATATCTTATAGATATCTTACAGCTTTCTTTTTCACATCGGAAACAACGGTATCATCTTTGAGGGTGTGATATGTGAACATTGTCTTTTGAAAGGCTTCAGGCCACAAAATCGAATCATGGAGCAGGAAAAAACATCAAATTAAGTAGATGACGTTTTGATTTGTGACATACAGTAGGCAGAGTGAGGATGATAAAGGATGCTGAAGAATGAGCTAGTTGATGATGAAGGAGAATGAGATACTGTATAGATAATGTAGATGCTGGGTGGGAAGAGGGAATTGACTTAACAATGCTGTCTATCATCCCAAGGACACCGTCAGCAGGCAGCACTATGCAGCAGCAGTGTTGAGGTGTAGTGATGGTTGTTTTAGGAGCAGGCAGGCGGAGGGGGGGAAAGAGGGGTCACACAGCTGAGCATTGATCGACTACTAAGCCCCTTGAACACAATGAAGGGGGTATCGATTGAGAAGGCGTTAGTGAGAGCTGTCTAAATGCTGATAACAAGGCCCATTCCATCAACAGAGTGGGGGCCAGTCCAGAGTAATAAACCAAACATTACACTGAAGATCACTGTCGACAGTTTGGTTAGCGCTCGTGTCCGGGTGGCGTGATTCTCATTGACAAAAAAACATCTGAAAGGGAGCAGTGGTCATGTACTGTATTTATTCTTAAACCAGGCAAAATAAAAAGGCACATATGCTTTGGTATCAAGGACTGAAAGGCCAGAATATTACAATATAAACTCAATGACACAAGATAAATCAATAAAATGGAAAATAACAAGGTTTTTGAAGCTTTAAGGCATACTACCTACCACATAGGACCAATGTTCTGAATGGTTTATTGATCAGAACAAAATAATCTCATTATGCAAATCCAGCGTTATAAATAATGCCACCTACAAAATGAAGTCAGCTGATTAATGCTCGTTTCCTCATTTGTGCAGAATATATTTGACTGGACGGGCCATTATTTTGAGGAGAAAAATAAGAAGTGTTCGTTAGGAAAGACATGACATTTCACCTATAAATAACAGGCGGCTACCCGCCAGTCTAGAGGGCACGGGATGGATTAAAAATCCACTTAGTGTTCTGATCCTACAAGGTCAAGTCTTCCCCTTAGTCACAGACAGCAGAGGAAAGGGAGAGAAAGAGAGAGAGAGAGACCAGCGATAACGCACTCCAGTGCCTCGCCTTCATTAACCTTTTTGTCTTTATTAAAAGATCTTCATCAGCCCAGCGGGCTGGCCACTGGTGACATTTTAGGAGTTTCCATGTTAACTCCCGAGAAGCTGCAGGGTCCCAGCAGGTGTGTCCTTCCTTCCCCTGAGGCTGTCTAGGGCTGTCTCTAGGTCTTCCTTAAAACATTAGTACATTGGCTACTCATTTAAAAGTTGCATCATACCGCAGTATAGCGTGCAATATATTTCAATATAACAGAACAGAGAGTTTAATTTATCTGTGCTTAGCAGCTGAGGCTTCTTTGAGTGCACCATCAACTTGTTAATTTATCAGACATCACTTGCATATTGTTAGGTTCTAAATATCAAAGTAAGAAACCGAAGAACACTATGAAAGCTTCCTTCCTATTCCTCACAAAGGATCGAAACAGCTGAACAGACAAAGACATGGTTCCACCAGAGGTGGTATATATACCCCAATTTGGGGTGGAATCTCCTCCTTCTCTTGAAACACTACCTTCTCCCTTAATTTGACCTGACCTCGACCCCCTTCATCGCTAATCCACGGCTCTCTCCACTTATCAGTGCCTGCCACATGTGATCGTTTTACCTACACTCAGTACAACCAAGCTTAATTGCACTGATCATATACATTCCTTCTACAGATAACCATTAACTTCAGGTGCAGACCCTCTAGACCCTAGCACTCAATATTTCAATAGGATAATTAACACTACCATATCCGGACAGAATGTAAACGCTATACATTCCCCTCTCTCCCTCGATGAATAAGTATATTTTATATTCTCAGAACCCAACAATATATTCAGTGTGACGCTCCTGAATTTGTCTGAACCGTCTCAGTGCTTCTCCTTCCAATAGGGCGCTTCCCCTTCAATTCCCAATTAAATAGCCCGCATCAGCTGCGCAAAAGTGGGGTTTGTGATGGTAGTGCGAATGAGGATGTGTTCAACCCTCAGTTCCGAAGATTCTTTACTCTGTTTGTTTTGTTGTATTTAAAAGTCTTTTCTCAAGTTTAACCAGGATCAGATCAACTCATTGCTTCCTTTGGACTACACATCTCAGTTGGTCTCCGCTGGTTCTTCATGGCCTTTCTACTCTGTTGGCGGATTGGATTGTCTGACTTACTGACTGACTGCAACTTTTTTTGCATACGGTGTTTTATTTGTTTTGGTGTGGTAATATCGTGATGATTTATGTGATCAGTTGTAGTTGATGACGTATTGAGATTTGATACTCTTTATGGTTGTGTGGTAAAAGAGTTTGATATTTTGATTGTATGAAAAGAGACTGGGTTTACGCTACACTTGTATGAACGGACAAACATTGCGCGACTAAGGTCACTTGAGTTCCCTGAACTCCTTTACCGGGCTGGACTCTTTTAGGCCCAAGGTACAAGTCTTTTTTGTAGTAACCAGAGATCATTATTTGTTATGTTATTATGTGTGTGTGATAATTTATGTTGCTAATACAACCCAAGCAAAATAACACATTTGTTTTGAAGTTATGTCCAATGTTTTAAGGGTTTATGAAAACGGCACATTACAGACAGATATATTCCTCAGTTTCATCAGCTGTCAGGGTGGCTTGTCTCAGACGATCCCGCAACTATAGAAGCCAGATGTGGAGGCCCTGGGCTGGCATGGCGTCACGTCACGTGGTCTGCGGTTGTGAGGCCGGTTGGATATACTGCCAAATTCTCTAAAATGACATTGGAGGCGGTTATTGGTAGAGAAATTAACATTAAATTCTCTGGCAACAGCTCTGGTTCTCTGTGTTTGGCGCCGACAGGGATGGACGCAGCTTCACATTCTTAGGAAAGTATGCAGTATTTTTTTTTACGTATTATTTCTTACACTGTTACCCCAGGAAATATTAAGTCTTATTACATACAGCCAGGGGGAACTATTGGATATAAGAGCAATGTCAACTTTCTAACACTACGACCAGGAATACGACTTTCCCGAAGCGGATCCTCTGTTTGGACCACCACCCAGGACAATGGATTGGATCCCAGTAGGCAACCCAAAACAACGGTGTCGCAGAAGGGGCAGATGGAGCGGTCTTCTGGTCAGGCTCCGTTGAAGGGCACATCGCCCACCGCTCCCAAGTATACTACTCGCCAATGTCCAGTCTCTTGACAACAAGGTAGATGAAATTCGAGCAAGAGTTGCCTTCCAGTGAGACATCAGAGATTGTAACATTCTTTGTTTCACGGAAACATGGCTCACTCGGGATACGTTATCAGAGTCGATACAGCCACCCGGTTTCTTCACGCATTGCACCGATAGAAACAAACATCTCTCTGGTCAGAAGAAGGGCGGGGGTGTATGCCTTATGATTAACGAGTAGTGGTGTGATCATAACAACATACAGGAACTCAAGTCCTTTTGTTCACCTTACGATCAAATGCCGACCGCATTATCTACTAAGATAATTTTCTTCAATTATAATCAGTCGTGTATATCCCCCCCAAGCAGACACCTTGACGGCCCTGAAAGAACTTCATTGGACTCTATGTAAACTGGAAACCACATATCCTGAGGCTGCATTTATTGTAGCTGGGGATTTTAACAAGGCTAATCTGAAAACAAGGCTCCCTAAATTTTATCAGCATATCGAATACACAACCCAGGCTGGTAAAACTGTGGACCATTGCTACTCTAATTTCCACGATGCATACAAAGCCATCCCTCGCCCTCCTTTCAGCAAATCTGACCACGACTCCATTCTGTTGCGCCCAGCCTATAGACAGAAACTAAAACAGGAAGTGACCGTGCTCAGGTCTCTTCAACGCTTCAAGATTGCTTCGATCACGTGGATTGGGATATGTTCCGGATAGCATTGGACAATAACAATGATATATACGCTGATTCGGTGAGCAACTTTATTAGCAAGTGCATCGGTGATGTGGTACCCACAGTGAATATTAAAGCCTTCCCCAACCAGAAACCGTGGAGTGATGGCAGCATTCACGCAAAACTGAAAGCACCAACCACTGCTTTTAATCATGGCAAACCGACCGGAAACATAACCGAATACAAACAGTGTAGCTATTCCCTCCGCAAGGCAATCAAACATGCTAAGCGTCAGTATAGAGACAAAGTAGAGTCGCAATTCAACAGCTCAGACACGAGACGTATGTGGCAGGGTCTACAGTCAATCATGGACTACAAAAAGAAAACCAGCACCATCTCAGACACCGATGTCTTGCTAACCAGACCAGCTAAACTAAACCAACTAAACTTCTTTGTTCGCTTTGAGGACAATACAGTGCCACTGACCGCTACCAAAACCTGCGGGCTTTCCTTCACTGCAGCCAACGTGAGTAAAACATTTAAACGTGTTAACCCTCACAAGGCTTCCGGCCCAGACGGCATCCCCAGCCGCGCCCTCAGAGCATGGTGCAGACCAGCTGGCTTGTGTGTTTACGGACATATTCAATCTATCCTTATCCCAGTCTGCTGTTCCCACATGCTTCAAGAGGGCCAGGAGGGACAAAGTAATTCTCCGGTAGAACCTTATTGATGATTTATGTTAAAAACATACTAAAGATTGATTCCATACATCATTTGTGACATGTTACTAAAGGACTGTAACGGAACATTTTGACATTTCGTCTGCAACTAGTGAACGCACATTGTGAGTTTTGATTTGTTTACCAAACGCGCTAACAAAAGTAGCTATTTGGACAAATGGTGGACATTATCAAACATTTATTGTGGAACTGGGATTCCTGGGAGTGCATTCTGATCAAGATCATCAAAGGTAAGTGAATATTTATGATGCTATTTCTGTCACATCTCCTTCTTTGGAAAATGGCTGGATGTTTTTCTGTGACTAGCGCTGACCTAACATAATCGCAAGGTGTGCTTTCGCCGTAAAGCTTTTTTGAAATCTGACACAGCGGTTGCATTAGGGAGAGGTATATCTATATTTCCATGCATAACACTTGTATCTTTTATCAATGAATATGAGTATGAGTATTTCTGTAATTTGATGTTGCACTTTCACCGGATGTTTGTTTGAGACAATGCATTTCTGATCATAACACACCAATTTCAAATTAGGTTTTTGGACATAAAGATTAACTTTATCAAACAAAACACACATTTATTGTGTAACATGAAGTCCTGTGAGTGCGATCTGATGAAGATCAAAGGTTAGTGATTAATTGAATTGCTATTTCTGATTTTTGTGAGCAATTACCTTGGCTGGAAAATGGCTGTATGGTTTTCTGTGACTAGGTGCTGACCTAACATACTCGTTTGGTGTGCTTTCACCGTAAAGCCTATTTGAAATCGGACACTGTGGCTGGATTTACAAGAAGGTTATCTTTAAAATGGTATAAAATACTTGCATGTTTGAGGAATTTTAATTATGGGATTTCTGTTGTTTTGAATTTGGCGCCATGCAATTTCACTGGCTGTTGGCGAGGTGGGACGCTACCGTCCCATATATGCCAGAGAGGTTAATGGCTGTGATAAGGGAAAACTGAGGAAGGATCAACAACATTGTAGTTACTCCAAAATACTAACCTAATTGACAGAGTGAAAAGGAGGAGGCCTGTACACTATAAAAATATTCCAAAAACATGCATCCTGTTTGCAACAAGACACTAATGCAATACTGCAAACAAAATGTGGCAAAGCAATTCACTTTTCGTCTTGAATACAAAGTGTTATGTTTGGGGCAAATCCAATACAACACATTACTGAGTACCACTCTCCATATTTTCAAGCATGGTGATGGCTGCATCATGTTATGGGTATGCTTGTAATCATTAAGGACTGGGGAGTTTTTCAGGATAAAAAAGAAAAAGAATGGAGCTAAGCACAGGCAAAATCCTAGAGGAAAACCTGGTTCAGTCTGCTTTGCACTAGACACTGGGAGATCAATTCACCTTCCAGCAGAACAATAACTTATAACACAAGGCCAAATCTACCATGGAGTTGCTCATCAAGAAGGCAGTGAATGTTCCTGAGGGGCCGAGTTACAGTTTTGACTTAAATTTACTTGAAAATCTATGGCAAGACCTGAAAATGGTTGTCTAGCAATGATCAACAACCAATTTGACAGAGCTTGAAGAATTTTAAAAAGAATAATGGGCAAATGTTGCACGATCCAGATGTGGAAAGCTTTTAGAGACTAACCCAGAAAGACTCACAGCTGTCATTGCTGCCAAAGGTGCTTCTACAAAGTATTGACTCATGGGTGTGAATAGTTATGTAAATTAGATATTTCTGTATAATTTTCAATAAATGCCCAAATTTAAGGGGTATGAATACTATCTAATGGCACCGTATGTGTGTGTGTGTGTGTGTGTGTGTGTGAGGGGGAACATCTATAGGTAATTCGGAAAGTATTTAGACCCCATTACTTTTTCCACATTTTGTTACGTTACAGCCTTATTGTCACGTTCGTTATAACAAACAAGGCGACCAAAGCGCAGCGTGATTTGAATACATCCTTCTTTAATGAAAACGAAGAACACTTAAACAAACTATACAAAACAACAAACCGAACGTGAAGCTATATCTAACGAGTGCAGACACAGGCAACTAACCATAGACAATAACCCACAAACTATCCAGGGCATATGGCTCACTAAATATGGTCCCCAATCGAAGACAACGATAAACAGCTGCCTCTGATTGAGAACTAATCTAGGCAACCATAGACATAAAAACACCTAGACTGGAAAATCCCCATAAACATACAAAAACCCTAGATAGGGGTAAAAAAACACATATATCACCCTCGACGCTCTGGACTGGGTACTGTCGCCGGACGCTCTGGACACCTCAGTGTGAGGAGCAGGAACAGGGTGTACTGGACTGGTGACACGCCTCAGGGCGAGTGCGGGGAGCAGGCACAGGACGTACTGGACTGTGGAGGCGTACTGGAGGTCTGGAGTGTAGAGCTGACACAACCCTTCCAGGCTGGATGTTTATTTTCACCCTGCAAATGCAGGGCACTGACACAGGACGCACTTGGCTGTGCAGACTCACCAGAGACACAGTATGCAGAGCCGGCACGAGATATCCTGGTCCAAGGAGGTATACTGGAGAACAGGAGCGCTGAGCCGGCACCCTCCTTCCTGGCTGGATGCCCATTCTAACCCGGCCAATGCGAGGAGCTGGAATAGAACGCACCGGGCTAGAATAGCGCACTGGAGACACCGTGCGCATCTCTGCATAACACGGTGCCTGACCAGTTACAAGCTCAACACAGTAAGCATGAGGAGTTGGTTCAGGTCTCCTACCTGACTCAGCCAATCTCCTCATGTGCCCCCCCCCCCCCAAAAAAAAGCTCGGGCTTCCGTGCTAGTCGTGTACCCACATATCGTCGCCATTCCATCTCCACCTGCCTCCATGGTAGGCGATCCTCTCCTGCCAGTATCTCCTCCCACGTCCAGGATCCTATACCGTCCAGTATTCCGTCCCATGTCCATGCTGTCTGCTCCATCATACGCTGCTCCTTCTTTTCACGCTGCTTGGTCCTTGTTTGGTGGGTTATTCTGTCACGTTCGTTATAACGAGGAGACCAAAGCGTAGCGTGATTTGAATACATTCTTCTTTATTGAAAACGAAGAACACTTAAACAAACTATACAAAACAACAAAATGCTCAAATAAGCAAAGAGAAATGACAGTCCATCACTACTTTAACTTCTCTAGGGTAGGGGGCAGCATTCGGAATTTTGGATGAAAAGCATGCCCAAATTAAACAGCCTGCTATATGATATGCATATAACTGGTAGATTTGGATAGAAAACACTTTAAAGTTTCCAAAACTGTTAAAATAGTGTCGGTGAGTATAACAGATCTGATTTGGCAGGCGAAAACCTGAGAAAAATCCATTCAGGAAGTTTTTTTTACATGTTTTATTTTATTTTTCTATTCAATGCCATTACAGTATCCATTGACTTAGGACTCAATTTGCAGTTCCTATGCCTTCCAGTAGATGTCAACAGTCTTTAGAAATGGTTTCAGGCTTGTATTCTTATAAATTAGGGAGTAAGACCAGTCTGAATGAGTGGACCCTGACGTGTCACAGAGCTTTTTCATGCGCAATCCCGAGAGAGTGCATTTCTTGTTTACTTTTTATATTGACAACGTTATTGTCCGGTTGAAATATTATAGATCATTTAGGCTAAAAACAACCAGAGGATTGAATATAAACATCGTTTGACATGCTTCTATGAACTTTACGGATACAATTTGGATTTTTTTGTCTGCCTGTTTTGACTGCGTTTGAGCCTGTGGATTACTGAAGAAAACGCACAAACAAAACGGACGTTTTTGGATATAAAGAGACTTTATCAAAATAAAATGAACATTTATTGAGTAAATGAATGTCTTCTGAGTGCCACCATATGAAGATCATCAAAGGTAAGGGATTAATTTTATCTCTATTTCTGAGTTTTGTAACGCTTCTGCTTGGCTGGTTACTGTTTGTAATAATTTAATTTGTCAACTGGGCTATGTTCTCAAATAATCGTAAGGTATGCTTTCACCGTAAAGCATTTTTTAAATCTGATACCGTGGTTGGATTCACAAGAAGTTAATCTTTAAACCTATGTAAAATATGTTTTGTTTTCTGAATTTTTATAATGAGTATTTCTGTATTTGGAGCTCTGCAATCTCACTGGATGTTTGCCAGATGGGACGCTAGCGTCCCACATACCCTAGAGAGGTTAAGGTATTTCTGTTTGTTATTTTTAATACATTTGCTAACATTTCTAAAAACCTGCTTTTGCTTCATCATTATGGGGTATTGTGTGTATGTAACAGTATAGCTTCCGCCCCTCTCCTCACCCCAACCTGGGCTTAGAACCAGGGACCCTCTGCACACATCAACAACTGACACCCACAAAGCATCGTTACCCATCGCTCCACAAGAGTCACGGCCCTTGCAGAGCAATGGGAACCACTACTTCAAGGTCTTAAAGCGAGTGATGTCACCAATTGAAACACTATTAGCGCGTACCAACGCTAACTAGCTAGCCATTTCACATCGGTTACATGTACATTGATGAGGGAAAAAATATTTTATACATTTTAGAGTAAGGCTTTGACATAACAAAATTTGGAAAAAAGGGAAGGGGTCTGAATACTTTCCAAATGCATTGTATGTAGAGTTACAACTTTACCACTGTCACAAAGTCAGCCTGCCTGCCAGGGTGTGATTCATTAGCTGGTCCCCACAGGGTCTTACCATTAAATAATGCAGTAAGGCATGAGATTAAATGACATCATTGAAAAGCATGGCCCAAATTAGATGCAGCACATATGCCCACAAGGCATAGGCATAGCTTGGATTCATAGATATGAAAAAGGTCAATTCACTACCCATGATAAAGAATGTTCCAAGGGAAAAATTATGGACGTACAGTAGCAGACACATTCTGTATCAATATTTGAACAAAATTCTAAGGATTCACACGAACACCATGCTGAGGCCAATTTGTACATGAGAAGCCTTCTAATGCAGAACTTCAGAAATGTTTTTCATTTAATAAAAATATCAAGTAGACTCCTATTAACGGTTAAATGCTTCCAATTATCAGACTAATTGACAATACGAATGGGCACTAGTTTGTACTACATAAACACTGTTAAGGCCAGGTAGAGGGAATCCAGCCATGAGTCTGTATTTCTGAGAAATCCTCTCTCTCACAAAGACAGTTGGCCTTTTCTGCAGAGCCAACACATTTCTCAAGGTGTAAAACATGGGGCATAATGGATGGGAGGCTGCTGACACTAAGAGAGCTGGTGACAAATGTTGATAATTGAAACGATGGGTAGTAACATGCCAGGGGACATGGTTGATGTGGTACAGGGGAATAACTGAAGCCCCCTGACACCACTGTATCTGGGCTTTGGGATCATACATGTTGTTTGTTTAATTAGGAAGAATCTATACAATTGGAGCATGTTATAATCTCCTCATGGATATCTGAAATGTGTTGAGTGATCCATTAGAATCTAATCTTAATCTAACTTTGTAGAACACTTTTAAGTTTCATTTCCCTCCACTGAGTAGGCCTTCTTTATTTCCCTATGGTCCAAGTTGTTGTGTTATTCTGTCATTAGACGTCTTTAATATGGCAGCTAGCTGTAGTCGTCTTTATTAGTGTAACTTACAACTGGAAGAGTAGGATGAAGTTGAAGGCATGGCTCATAGGTTTGCTGAGGAAGAGGAGCCCCAACACATGAAGATTAGGCTGTAGCTTCTCCTCCAGAGTCTGTCTGGCCGCGTCCTGCTGCAGGAGGCCCGTGTCTGAAACAGAGACGACAGGTTTCAGAAATCAAACCTCCCTGGGAGACAATGCTGTATTTCTGGGAGAAACAGCAATTCCTGGTGACAGGTCCATTTTGGAGAATAAGCGTGAGGGATAAATGCAGTTGGGAACGGTGCAGCTCAGTCAGCCGCTGAGAGCGTAATGGATGAGTGGTGCCATCCTTCAGCGCCGCCGAGGTCCGCAACACATCCCTCTCCATTGCCTCGCCATAGAAGACACACACTTTGATTCTGGGAGTACCTTCTCACTCCACTTTTATGTGGTAAATAATGAATCAGCAGAGAGATGAATGGGAGAGATAGAGAGAATGCAGCGAGAATGCAGTGAGATGAATACGGACAGATCAAAAAAGGAGGTGTTGAGGAGGAGGAGGTATATCAGATCACTGACAATAAGTCATAGCCTGATAATCCTTCTAGCAGCCTAACGGAATAGCAGATATGACAAAGCACATTGAAGAGTTATAACCCTGAATATGAACATAATGCCCGCTCATTCAAAATGTTTAGAAAGGCAAGGACTCCACCGTGCTCCAACTGATAATGCTTTGGGCCTTAACAGTAAGACTACAATGGCAGAGAGAGGAAGTGTGAGAAAGAGATAAAATAATATAGTGCAATATAATAAACTCATATCGCAGACACTCCAAGTGGCTCTTTAGAAATAAGTTTGTTTCTCTCAACACAACACTTGAACAGATTCAGGCATCTGTTTCTGCATGCAGATAAAACAAGCACACGCATCACAAAGCAGTCTCTGCATATGGTTTTACTACATCTGGGTGAATGAGACATGAATGGCCACGGAATACAACATACTGTCATTCCTAATGGCACACAAGTTTGGGGACTCGTCTATTAAAATGACAAATAGCTCTCAAAATCAGTTGTGTCAGTCAGCCAGGAATCTCTATAATAAGTCTTTGGCAGAAGAATCAGATTCAATTTTGCACTGCGATAAGACTACTGTACCTCTAATGTAAGAATGAGAGGGGAATAGACTGCAGCAGCTAGAAGGCAATATCAGTCATTTCGCAGAAGAACCCATCTGCTATCCAACAGGACAGCCAAGTCATAAATATGAAGAGATGCAAGATCCCCCCCCACACCTGTCACCCAACTCTCCCCAGCTTTGAGGGAACAGTGAAAGGAACACAAACATAATATTTATCTGTACACAGCATTTAATGAGTGCTGAATGCAGTATGGTGCTAATGAGTTTGCATAAGCCGAGACATAACAGCCATTGTGGTCAGAGGTTCTTCCTCCTATTGGACAACAATTCAATGGCTAATCTTCAAGTAATATTACAGTATACTCCAAAGGCAGAACACAGCAGGATACAGAATTAGCTAATGATTTATTTTACACCTAGAGTGTCGTATAACTGTGTTTTAAATGACAGTTATGATATTAGGGGCCGACTATACGAAGAACTTTGAGAGATCTCAGAGGAAGGTTTCTGGTCTCCCAGTGCTGTGATTCTTTGAAAGGATAAAGAGCATAATCTAATCCACCAGAAAAGACTTAACAAATATTACAACAAATATTATGGTTAAACTCAAGTATACTAATTGATTAAAAAATATATTTTTTTTTGGATAAAAAAAATTCTAAAGGTATAATGCAAATTATATCATAACTAGGACTGGTGGATTTATGTCAAACATGCAGCTAACAAAAATATATTGAAATGTCAGCTCTACTCAAAGTTACGACCAAATAATTGCAGCATTACCGCAAAAATGGAAGAGGCAGGTTGAACGGAGAGAGAGTAAGGAACTTGTCTGTCGGCCCTGCATTAATGACCCAAATTGGCTAAATAAAATTGTGATAAATGAAAAAGTATACCAGTTTAATTTAAGAACCAAAAAATGTACAGCTGTGCCATACAGATTGCAAAATAGTTGGGAAGACATTTTCTGGATTCAAAACGGTTTCAATTTATATGATTATACAAAATTCTTGCAACCAATAGAATGTTATTTATAGTAACAGTCAAAAGTTTGGACACACCTACTCATTCCAGGTTTTTTCTTTCTTTCTTTTTTACTATTTTCTACATTGTAGAATAATTGTGAAGACATCACAACTATGAAATAACACATATGGAATCATGTAGTAACCAAAAAAGTGTTAGACAATTCAAAATATATGTTAAATTTGAGATTCTTCAATGTAGCCACCCTTTGCCTTGATGAGGTACTCATTTTTGCAGCAATTCGACCATGAAGGCCTGAGTCACACAGTCTCCTCTGAACAGTTGATGTTGAAATGTGTCTGTTACTTGAACTCTGAAGCATTTAATGGGCTCCAATCTGAGGTGCAAATAGTTGCCGATTTATGAGGCTGGTAACTCTAATGAACCTATCCTCTGCAGCAGAGGTAACTCTGGGTCTTCCTTTCCTGTGGCGATCCTCATGAGAGCCAGTTTCTGTCACACCCTTATCTGTGTCACCTGTCTTTGTGATAGTCTCCACCCTCCTCCAGGTGTTGCCCATCTTCCCCATTATCCCCTGTGTATTTCTACCTGTGTTTTCTGTTTGCCTTTTGCCAGTTCGTTTTGTTCGTAGAACCTACCAGCGTTTTCTTTCCCTGCTCCTGTTTTCCCGGTTCTGACCGTTCTGCCTGCCCTGACCCTGAACCTGCCTGTCGTCCTGTACCTTTGCCCCACTACTCTGGATTACCGACCTCTGCCTGAACTAACCCTGAGTCCGCCTGCTGTTCCAGTACCTTACACCCTCTCTGGATTATTGACCCCTGCCTGCCTTGACCTATCGTTTGCCTGCCCTTGTTTAAAGAACAAACTTTTGTTTCTTCAACACTGTCTGAACCTGGGTCATACCTTCAAATATATAATAGTTTCATCATAACGCTTGATGGTTTTGCGACTGCACTTGAAGAAACGTTCAAAGTTCTTGAAATTTTCCACATTGACTGACCTTCATGTCTTAAAGTAATGATGGACTGTCATTTCTCTTTGCTTATTTGAGCTGTTCTTGCCATAAAATGGACTTGGTCTTTTACCAAATAGGGCTATTTTCTGTCACATCACAACTGATTGGCTTAAATGCAATAAGGAAAGAAATTCCACAAATTAACTTTTAACAATGCATTCCATGTGACTACCTCATAAGCTGGTTGAGAGAATTCAAAGAGTGTGCAAAGCTGTCATCAAGGCAAAGGGTGGCTACTTTGTTTAACAGTTTTTTGGTTACTACATTATTCCATATGTGTTACTTCATAGTTTTGATGTCTTCACTATTATTCTACAATGTAGAAAATTGTAAAAAAAAAAATCAAGAAAAAACCTGGAATGAGTAGGTGTGTCCAAACTTTTGACTGGTACTGTTTTTAGAAAAATGTTTATGGGGGATTGGAAATTATTCAGACAATTACATTGATGGAAGTCACAATCTATCTTCAATATTGAAGCGCCAATCTACCCCCTAAAAAAATAGCATAATCTAACCAACAATAAAGACTTTGTAAATAATTCACCAGGCCAAACATCAAAACTGAGTAAGTACACTGATGAAATGAACAACAACAAACTTGTAATGATTTTGAAGCTCAATAACATAACTGATCCCCCTTTCTCTATCAATGAAATCCAGAGATCTGTTATACCTTCTCTATAACATAGCCCGAATAAGATGTGTTATAACTTCTCTATAATGAGATGAGATAATTAATTTTGAACATTTTCAGTTTTGCATTTGTTTTGATGTTTATCATGCAATGTCCCCGTGAAGAATGGGATATCTGTGTTGTGCTTATTGGAATCCATTCTAAACCAAACAATATGTAACAGATAGCAGCTGCACATTTTTTTGCCCAGAGAAATCCATCTTTTTAATAGCTCTCTTATTAAATCCCAACAAGCTAACCTGTATACCAGGACCATGAGTGCGTAATTGAATCATGGAATATCAGGCCATTGCAAAAGCTATCAGATGACACTGTCAACCAGATATATAAATTAAAGCAGCATCTAGCCAAAGGAAATACTGCTCTGGTCACATACGTGACAGTAATAAAGCAATTATTTAGCATTAGAGTTTTATTAAAAACTATATTAACAGGGATGTGTGATCAATTTCAAGCGTTTTATGACCATAATGGCAGGGCTAGCATGAAAGGCACCTTGGTCATGTGATATGATAGAAAGATTGCTCCACTTATCAGCACAATGAATAAGCTCAAATAACAAAAGGTAGAGAAAAAGGAAGCTAAAATGCAATGATTATCCTCGTTGAGTGTAAAAGATAATTGACATTGCCAAGATCATAAAATAGTTTGATTGACAAACACATTTAGAGACTCATCATAAAATCCCTTGAGAGGAGTGATCTACAATATTAGTACTTGACTCCTTTGAGTTTAGATCATTACAGATACAGGCGCCATTACTATGAAAAAGAGGTGCATCAGTGGATATGTTTCCCTGGTGTAGTCAGGGACAGATAAGGCCACCTCCCTCACCCTGGAAAGCAGCAGAGATTCTGAAAAGCTTTCATAAACAAGCCTCATGTTCCACACATTTTTTTCTGACAGGGCACCCACTTTCCATCCCTCCATTCATCTTCATTAGCTGACTATTCCCTCCATCTCTTGTCCAAAATACTTAATGTTTGCCTCCATGGGGCCCCGGCCTACCCTAATTAGTTAGCGCTGATGCTGTTGGATTCCTGCCTGCGTCTTAATCCCCTCTGCTGATGTTCCTTGCTGAATTTAACACCAAAAACAATACAGCCACCATCTGTTTCAGGGACCCAGGCATTTCTCCTCACTAACTAATGACAAAAAAGCACACAAACAAATATATTCTCTATTAATTAGGGAACCAGTTACATTTAACACTATTAGACTGATTGTTAAAGGGAGAATATCAGCTAACATATGGGATCAGAGAAAACTGCTATCCTACTAGTTAGGTTAATGATGACGCAGTTCAGGATATTCCTCCACTTGCAGAATACTGTTTATGAAAATGTCATTTTCACTAATGTTATTTGGGCCTCACAGCAGAAATGCAATCTCAAAGGAGAGTATCAAACAATCTGGATCCGCACCAATTTCCAACAGCTGGGCACAATTAACAAGCATTATGTGATGGTGAGGTCCGGAAACTGTGGATGGTTCCTGGATGTTCAGACTGAGCACAACAAAATGGTCAAACATGTTACATCAGTGCCTTCATAAAGTATTCAGACCCCTTTACTTTTTCGACATTTTGTGATGTTACAAAGTGGGCAGGGTTGGGTAGTAAAGGATTACAAAGAAACAGTAACTGTAACCCATTATGTTACCAGGAAAAATATTACTTTTAAATTCAGAAAGGAGGTTTTCAAAAACATATCTTTGACACTTCTCTGTTTTCCCTTAGGACATTAAAAATCAGCATTGAAAAAAGGTGCAAGTTTAAGTTTGTTCCACCTGAGCGAGTCTAAACACAAGTCAGAGACCACTAGGATGACACTCCAAATGGGTTTAATGGATCGTGGGAAAAGAGCAGTTATAGGCTTTTGTAGGCTACAGTCCAAGCTATATCTTCCATTGGAGTGACTGCTGCCAGCATCCAAAGATTATCCAACTTGAATAAACGCTTGGAGGTAAGGATGACAGCAGTGGTGTAGTCTATGATGAGATGATATCAGTAATTATTGATATCCACATAGAGCATTGATGTGAATAACACTGCTGCTCTCTCATATAGCTATTTGCACCTTACGGATTGTGATTGTTGTGGATGGCTGTTCACAAATCTAAATGTGTATTTGAACCCAAAATTGGTTGAATTCACGAAGTTTAAGCTGCCTATCAATCAATGTTTGTGAAACCAGTGGACAGCCAGTGAAAAATGTGCTCATACAACAGTTGAAGCAAAAGTGGGGCATTCATTGCTCAATCTAATTCATGCTGATAAATATTTCATCAAAACTATGAAATAACACATATGGAATAATATAGTAACCAAAAAAGTGTTAAACAAATCAAAATATATTTTACATTTGAGATTCTTATAAGTAGCCACCCATTGCCTTGATGACAGCTTTGCACACTCTTGGCATTCTCTCAACCAGCTTCATAAGGCAGTCACTTGGAATGCATTTCAAGTAACAGGTGTGCCTTGTTAAAAGTTCATTTGTGGAATTTCTTTCCTTCTTAATGTGTTTAGGTCATCAGTTGTTTCGTGACAAGGTAGGGGGGGGGTATACAGAAGATAGCCATATTTGGTAAAAGACCAAGTCCATTTTATGGCAAGAACAGCTCCAATGAGCAAAGAGAAACGACAGTCCATCATTACTTTAAGACATGAAGGTCAATCAAGTGCAGTCGCAAAAACCATCAAGCGCTATGATGAAACTGGCTCTCATGAGGACCGCCAGAGGAAAGGAAGACCCAAAGTCAAGAGGTGTGAATACTTTCCGAAGGCACTCTATCTGTACTATTTGGGTGACCATTTGCAATGGTTTACCTGCTTCTTCCCCATCCTCCACCTCCTCTTCCTCCTCCTCTGTATTAGTGAGAACAGGCTCCTCCAATCCAACGTCTTGCATTAGAATTCGCTCTGTCTCTGTAGTCTGAAAAAACAAGGGTTTAATATCCTTTAGTTAAAAAAACATGACAATAAAACAGTGTTTGATATAGACTTTACCTTCAATGACTCAATCTGGACAACTTGGCATCGCTGGAGCAGGTCAACAAAGAGGTATATGAGGAGAGCCTGACAAGAAAAATGAAGGGAACAACTTGTGAATTCTAGGAAAGTGCATCCTCCTCACAACAAATAAACCATTATCCACTCTCCCAATGCCCTTAAAACCCACAATAACATCCACTGCTAGGCCAACAAATGGTCTCGGCTGATAGCGTCCTATCTGACCTGAGAATAGGTTTTATACCTACTTGAGTGATGTACAAAATAAATATCATGACACAACATCAGCAAAACAATATATCACAACATATGAACACATCCTGAAATTGAGCATCCAATTGAATGAAAGTTTGTAATCAAAATAAAATAACTGTCCTACCATGTGACCTACTTTTTTAAAATTGTAGGTCACATGGTACTGTAGGACAGTCAGTTAAGAACAAATTCTTATTTACAATGACGGCAAACCCGGACGATGCTGGGCCAATTGTGCTATGGGACTCCCAATCACGGCCGGATGTGATGCAGCCTGGATTTGAACCAGGGACTGTAGTGACACCTCTTGCACTGAAATGCAGTCCCTTAGACCACTGCACCACTCAGGAGCACTCATATAGTACAATGGTGCTAAGCTTACACAGTACTTACATGGCCATAATGTTCCAGTTAAACAACATCAAACTCACCTGCACAAAGAAACCAATTATAAAGGAGACCAGGAAAGGCATGAGTCCTGCATGTGCTATTGTGACAGGAAGTCCTGCAATATAATGTACATAATTTCAGTTATAAAAGTACATAGTTACAAAAGTAATCATGAACAGTCTATAATTTATCACTGAAATCATCATTTTTCATTTAGATATATCAAATTCAGTGAAGGCTGCTGAGGGGAGGATGGCTCATAATAATGGCTGGAACGGAGTTAATGGAATGGTATCAAACACATGGAAACCATGTGTTGGATGTATTCAATACCATTCCACTGATACCTCCCCAAGTAAGGTGCCACCAACCTCCTGTGATAAAATTTGATTTGAATATGATTTTATATATTTGATACCCTACAGGTAATAAACCGCTGTATGAATAATTTCGCAAAGGACAATACGTTCTGTTCATAAATAGAATATGACTCTGGGACAACCAATGACTGTATATATGGATGGACAAAGCCTTCGATCATCATTCATTCCTATGTGAGAACTCAATAGCACATTGAAGCCAAATTAAGTCAGTTAAGATGGCATCTCATGGAGACATAACATGCATAGTTTGAGCTACTCCCGGAAGTGACGTTGCAGGCTAGCTCAGTTGTGCCCCCTCTCAATGAGTAACTCAAATTGAAGACCACCCGGGGTACTGCAGGCTGACATTAATTATCCTTATCTTCTTCTGTGTGTGATTTTCAAATAATTAGTTCAACATACATCTGGTGTTTTAAAAGCAATTATTGGTACCATTATTCTCTAATAAACATTTTTTTATTTACACGAAGATTGATCACGAAATGTGACATTTTTCCATTCACTGTAATTGGGATCCTGTTTTCTGCTAACAATACCTGCAGTACCGCGGTCTGCCTTGAACATCCGTGGCAACAATTACTGAGGCAGACGTTCCACCCTGAGTACAACTCACCTAAGATTCCAGTTCCCAGTATCGTTGCAATTGACATAAAATCTAGAAAAATGTGAGACAGAGAAGTTACACACCGAATCCTAACTTGAGATAGCATATATGTTCATAACTCTTCATGCAAACCTGTCATTGACATCAATACATGATTTACATGAGTGTTTCAATCGTATTTAGAGTATTTGTCCAAACTCCTTTCATATTTACTTTGACAACAGGTGGGATTGACCCAACATGACAAACTATCATGTCCAATAAGGCAAGGGGCAAAACTACAAATTGTCTACCCTAGTGTCTTGTAAATAAACAAGCAGTTATAGACTATCTATTGACATGGTGCACAAGGTTCTTCATAAATATTTCAGATCCTGGTAGATAAAGGTATATTCATTACATCTAGCAGCACCTGCTGGTGCATCCTGCCCTGGGCTATTCAATCCCCAGATGGGCATGTGCAAACCTCAGGTTAGAAACTCATAACAGACTAGTTACAGAAATGCTTGCAGAACTTATTGTTGCAATAAAAAAATAAAAACTTACAACCGAATGGATATACAACATACATTTTCATGTTAGAAAAAATTCCATTCAACACTTGTGTAAATTATTTTGGGTCGTTCTTGGCCTGACATCCTTTTCATCAAACTGTTATTACTTGTTCATCATCATCACATCCTGCTTAATATTCTCACATCTACAATTTGGATTCACACATATGGTCGTTTATAACTACAAATGATGTGTTATCAGTCTTTTTATGTCCTTTTACTTTCAGCTGTTGTAAGTGCGACTTAAAAATGACACTCCCTGAAAGACAAGAAGCTTGAATACAATAAGAGCTGCATTTCCAGACCCACCATAATGGAGGTTTAATGACAATGAAATTAGCTGCATTGGAATGATCAAATCTAAGTCAGTGTGTGTAAAATTGTGTTTCATATGTGTTTAATATTAATCTCTAAGGTTTTAGCTACAGTGACTGTAAAAATAAAAAACCTATGAGCTTTATGCATCGGCTTTGTTATGGTCCGTCTAGGCTAGCCTACGCATGATGAGGAGCCACGACAAAGTATTGAAATGGCCAGGAACAAGCTCTAGTGCGCATCAGCATCCAGTAGGGTTGTGCAGTGGCATGATGATTTCACAGACCAGCAGTATGTTTTTAGCGAGTGCTTTCCTACATTTACCACAACCTATTTGACTGAGCGTACAAAGTGAAGTTTGAATTAGTGAAATGGACCAGGTGCATTCATGCTATTTAATTGTCTGTCGGCGTGGGGTGAAATTATCACGGAAAAACATCCTGTCGCGGTTTTCAACATCCATTCAAATGCTGCTTTTTTTCTGATACTCACAGCACTGCAGGTAAATTAATCTCAATTTCCAGGGTTTATCCTGGTTTTTCCGCGTAATTTTGATGGACATAGTCGTGACATGGCGCTCAGAAATGGGATATGGGCTTTGAAATATTTCTTCTGCGGCGGTCGCCATCATTTCGTCGTCGTCCTCCTAGCCGTACTAAATCCACTGCACCTGGGATCAGAGCAGTGGTAAAGCGCGTGCGCGGGGGATGTATGCTACCAAGCGCATCCGTATGTAAATAGGACACCTTTTTTTGTGGTATAATTGAGACATGTTGATAAGGAATACGACATTACATTTACCAAGGCGGTCTAGTGGTGTATACACTGTGTGAAAATCCTAAAATTATAACATCAATTAGGTAGGCTACATAGTTTACCACTTCCAATACCATGGACAGCGACGCCATACCGGATAAGCTAATATTCGGTTAACACAGTGAAACTATGCTTGGGGAAGTTTGAGACCATTTCGGTGGTCTCTGGATATCTTTCATTGAATTATGCTGCAAATTGTCATAAAAACCTTTATTGGTCAATTCCGTTTTCATCAAATACATGAGCAGAAAGATAACGGATCATGAAGGTTACTTTTAAACCTCCCTTTCATTAGACTAGGGGAGTAAATTATAGCATATTTCATATAGAATATTTACAATATACTAAAAAACGTGTAATATCATACCAAGGGAGTTATCAATAGACGCGTTGGACTTTTACCAATACCAAACCATTCATTCCCAATAATTGAGGAATTGTATGGTGTTAACAAAAATATTTCACAACTGTGATGAATGAATTCAGTTAATAATGCATAACACTAAAACTGAAACTAAACTATTTCCATGTAGATGTCAACCATTCCATGTATTCCTTCATTGGATAAACAGACTTACAGCCTAAATAATAATACAACTTAGCACTTCCTCAAACTGCCATTTTCCTATAACACCCTTGATGATGGCAGTAATTTTTGGCAGTTATTTCCCCTGTCTTTAAAACTCTTTAACATATACAATACTGTAAAAGAACAACAAGATCATGCCAATGTAGCGTTTATTGCATATGATACCAATGACATGGGATTCAATACATGATAGTTCCTGCTTGACCAGCTATATTAAGAGAAATTTAAAGAAACAAATCCCAAAGGAATTTCAAGTGGCCAAAACCCTGATACCTATTACTTAAGAGACTAAAGACACGATCACAATTTACAACAATATAAGACTGGGTAAACTCACAATCAAGATGCTTAGTGCAAATACATGCAATATTCATGCAAGTCAATGCAGTATTTCATGTAACACATCATGCAACACATCTAACTTGTGTAATATTATGTGATTGTACAAAGCATCACATAAATAACTGTACAATTGAAGACATTTGATATAGCCTATTTGAAGCTCATGGTCCAACTAAAAGCTACTATATTTGGAGGTACAGTAAGAGCATAGCAATCTGCCATTTCATACTACATACAGTGAATGATGGAAATACTCCATACTTACCATGCTTCCAGATAACTCATACCAAAGGCTTGTTGCTGTTACCTTATAAAAACCTTTTACCTTTTATGTAACAAAAAAACATTCACTTGTTCACCTGTTATAAAGGGCATTTTATATGCTACTATGCATGAACAATGTCAACTTCTTAATGATAAAATAAATTAATACAAATCCCGTAATAAAGTTATGTTATGGTCCTCCTCCGGAGTCCTCAGAAGATTATTAATTGACCAATTTGAAGGAATGAGACAACTGGCTTTTTATAATTTCTTATTATTTTCATGCCACTGAAAATGTAGTAGGCCTACTGTTGTTGAAGTAATCCTAAACTAATAGGGTTTTATACAGCACACACTTCATTTTTGGTATCGAAATCAAACAGATTCCTCTATTCAAGCAAAATAACAATGTACACATGTACTATTGACATCAGCCGAAGAACCTTTCTTAAAGCATTCATGATTTTCAAATAAAGGCACGTACATAATTTAAAGCTTAGCTAATATTGTAGTCCCTGAATGAAGTGTTCCTAAATAGCCATTCCATTTCTTTTGAAAAGTTAAGTCAAGTACAATTTCTTTAACAAAATATCATTAAATCCTTATTATGAATTCCAGTGACCTTTATATCACAAATTTGTAAAAATGTTATAAAAACACAATCACTAGTGCAAATGTCTTATAATGATGACAATAATGATGATGGACAAAGGATTACTAATTGTAATTGATTACTCCTATTGGCATAGGAGACTTTTGGAGACAGTTCCACTACCTTCAAAATCAACATTTATCCTTGAGATGGACACAACAGCATTACATAACCCTGCAATTAAGAAAATATCACTTAAACCCTCAAAAAATAAGCAAAACAAATGATGTAAATTGCAATATGCAGGTTGTCATTTATTGGTATGATTGATGTACTGGAGGCAGCTCTGAAGGGTAGTCACTAGCTGACACAGCCAAAATGTAATAAAATCTGATTTAAAACATAACCCTAACCACACTGCTAACCTTATGCCTAACGCTAGCCTTAAATTAAGACCAAAAAGTGATTTAAAAAAAACTATAATAATTTGTACGATATAATATAGACAATCTTGACTTTGCCTCAAGCCCTTGTAGTGGAATTCGCTCAGCGCTGCCTCAAAGACAAGATTCATCCCAATGAATGTCAACGCTCATGCAAAAATAACACATGAAGTCTACCATGAACAAAGCATAACAAATAAGTTAAGTCAAATAACAGCTACTGTAATACTACACATTTCATCATCAGTCCATCCTTACTGTATGTACAAATAGGGAAAGTGAGGTTTGTTTTGTCGACAACCACACCACTCTTTTCCGTTGGTATTGCCATTGCTTCTATATCAAAGTATTGCAGAGACTTGCCTGTTTTTAATAACATTGATCATTGGAGGACTCCAAGTAATTCAGTTATTAGAAAAATACGGATATCACATTTCACTTTGGGTACGAGACATTATCAAAGATGAATTATTATTTTTCAATACATCAAAGTAGAAGAAAAAAAACCATCCAATCAAAGCACACATCTGGTAGAGAGCACTTTACTGTGCTGGTTATTGGATTCAATCATATGGTGCATGAGACACTGAAAAATAGAATCATACAAAATGCAGTTTTCAGGGACTTCAAATCAAATCAAATTTAAGCATCCTTAAAGCCAGCTTGGGTCTGCAGTCAAGACGGTAATGCGTATGACTAGTATAAGAAGTACGGTTGAGCATGTCAACAACTGTCAAAACAGGCCATGTCACACCACTGTCACTGTTTACCTCACCAATCATGCCTCTGTAAATATAGCTAATTTCTCACACACTTACTATAATCCAAACATCATGTTCTCCTCTGCTCTGTCATAGATACACATTTGCCTTGCCTGTAGAAAATCACAAGGCACAATGAGAGCAGAACAGAGGGTTGTTGTGCTTTCAGCAGAACTAAGAGCATGGAATGGTGTCATACTGTATGTTTTGTTTGAATGTTTAGACAGAGGCAGAGATTGTTCAATAGGGCATATGAGCATATAAACATCCAGCTGGCCTTATAGTGTTTATCCACTCGTGTAAAAACATGCTGTAGTCAGTGACGCATTACTCACTTCAAAATGCATGTTTATCTATCAAGCTCTGCGTGGTTGTGAATCGCTCTGTCTTGTAGATTTAGCTCACTCCTGTGTTCCAGTGTTTCTTCACGTTCTCAGTTTATACGTGCCTGCCTGTCTGGCGTTGTTCCAGACAGTCATGTATAAATGAGGCATTAGGACATCTTGGATAGCCCAGCACTTTCATTGACAGCCAGAAGGATCTAGAAGAAATCAACATTGCTTATTGAACGTTTGGTAAACCTGAACACAGTAGGCGCTCAAGAAGAGTAGTGCAAGAAGGGGTCCCGGTCTCTTCATATTGCTTTAGTGTGATCTCTTTGTAAAAAAAAAAAAAGTGCCACACTTCATTGTGCAGAGTGAACTTAGGTATCTGAGGCACGTATGCAGATACCATTGGTCTAGGCAGTGCAGCCATACAGTGCCTCTAACCTTGGCTGATTGGATTCGTTGGGTCAATTTGCGTCATCTGGACTGTTTTCAAAGAGGTCAAGCCCACAGCGAATGAGTTTTTCAGCTGAATTGATGGCGTTTATTATCAGTGACAGAGACTTGTTTACAGCGTTGTGTTTTAGTGGATCCAGGGGGTACTTCAGTATGGAGAACTGGGGGACCTTCCCATTCAGACTGTACAACAGGTTCCTGGATCACAGGGGAACAAACAGACCACGGGTAAGTATTCACATTCACTAACTGCTGATTTTCCCGAAAAAAAAAACCCTCTTCATTAATAATACCTACTGTATAATTGCTTGACCCTGTAAGAGATATTGTACATACAAAATGATCTTGTCACACCCTGCTTTCTGTCAAATATAGGTTACAATATACTGTTGGAAACACAAAACCTTCCCTGTCTATCTATTTCTCCATCTTTCACACACCCCCTTGGCGCCATCTGGACACAGTAGCAAGAATCAATCTACTTTAGAATCTCAAAACTAAACAGCAGTCAGATACATTTCATGCTACAGGCCATGGTGTAGTCATTTGTTGGTAAAAAATGAGCAGCTTTTGGATCGTTCCTCTTCATGCGTCTGAATCACACATTGATTTCTTTGGAAGCTGGCTGCACAGACCCTAAGCAGAATAAATAAGCCAATTCTTCATATGTAAACAGGTTAGCCTGCCATCATGACCTTCAGGCTTGAGTTTATACAGTGATTAAGCTCCTCTTTTCTGTGGATGAGAAACACTTTTTAACTTTCAGGTCCCTTTGAGGCTGACTGAGGAATAATTAGAGAACCATTTTGTGTTCCCCTAAAAGGTATGGTTGAGCTTCATTCATGTGAATAAATTAGACTACCCCCCCAGGGCCTAGGATAGGCTGTTGATTGAAGAGTGAACTACTGCATAGGGTCTCATGCAGAACTTGATCCATCTCTCAAGGCCACTCATGCTGCAGTGCCAAGGACAAGCGAGTTCACTAAAGTTCTTATAACTTGTGTCTTTCTGAAATTTCAACATGATGTTGTAGTAATAAAAATGTGAACATCAATTGGTTCTCACTTTACATACATGCACCCACATACATAATATGTTAGCCCTCAATACTATTTCTTGCCCTTGAGCAGGCGCTTACTTTTATACTGTAGGACAAAGTAGTTTTGAATTGTAAGGCATTCTTGTTGTCAGAAAGGCTGCATGGTGAAATCCCTTCAAGTGTAAGGATATCTAATATTGATCTCAAGTCCCTTGTAACCCTGCATACTGTTTAAATGGAGAAATAATTCTCCTGCACAACAGAACAAACTAGGTTTAACTACACTAGTCTGTTCCCTCGGTGTCAGTCACAGAACATCAATTCCTTGCTGACAGCATGAAGACGTTTGTTTTAGCCACTCTCTCAAGCCTTACAGAGTGCTTTTTAATGCGATCCATCTCCTCTGTCTCAGCCTGGTCAAATAATTCACAGCTGTCTCCAATGCCTTACAGTGCTTTGGGGGATACCAGATTGACAGTATAGTATTGTATGGATCAGTATCCGTTTCCTAGTAATCATAATTTAATAATAAGTCATTCTGAACCGTTATCAAATCTTTGATTGCATTTGACAGGAATTGGTTATTTACGAAACCTGGAGGTGAGGAAGTTCAGCTCATCCTTTTCACTATGAGCTTCCTGGCATGCTGTTTCTGTTTCCTCTCCTCTAACTATTAGGAACAGCTACGTTTCTCAGCTGCTGTTTCTGTTTCCTCTCCTCTAACTATTAGGAACAGCTACGTTTCTCAGCTGCTGTTTCTGTTTCCTCTCCTCTAACTATTAGGAACAGCTACGTTTCTCAGCTGCTGTTTCTGTTTCCTCTCCTCTAACTATTAGGAACAGCTACGTTTCTCAGCTGCTGTTTCTGTTTCCTCTCCTCTAACTATTAGGAACAGCTACGTTTCTCAGCTGCTGTTTCTGTTTCCTCTCCTCTAACTATTAGGAACAGCTACGTTTCTCAGCTGCTGTTTCTGTTTCCTCTCCTCTAACTATTAGGAACAGCTACGTTTCTCAGCTACGTTTCTCAGCTGCTGTTTCTGTTTCCTCTCCTCTAACTATTAGGAACAGCTACGTTTCTCAGCTGCTGTTTCTGTTTCCTCTCCTCTAACTATTAGGAACAGCTACGTTTCTCAGCTGCTGTTTCTGTTTCCTCTCCTCTAACTATTAGGAACAGCTAGGTTTCTCAGCTACGTTTCTCTCAGACAAAGGGCATGAATTCCCATTAGAGGTCTAGGTAATAAGTGTACACACAGCACAGTGGGGAAACAGAGGGGCCAGTCAGTTGGGACTAATTCCCAGCAGTAACAGGGAGTGTGCTCAGAGTGCGGTAATGACTAGATATTGGCTTGTAAGGGCCCAGAGCACCTGATCTATTTCATACACCTTGATTTAATTTAAAGTCACATCACACCAGGATATGCTGATTACCATCTGATTACAATCACATGTCACTTTGACAACTGCAGTTTCTCGTATGGTATACCCGGTGTCTGTACGAAGTAATTAAACAACAACAACACGATTGGTGGGAGTCAGACAGGTTCAACACTCACAGGAAAAAAGTATTGCAATTTCCATGGTCAGCACAGGGAATTGGGAATATGTATACTATATATCTATCTATGTATGTTGATTAGTCACCTCTTGTTATAGCTCTGTGTCATGTAGCATCTCACCTGACCTATCATCCTCATGCACATTACAGTAATGCCATGAACATTCTAATGCATCTGAAATCTTTCCCTCCACACACACCATGACCCACCTATCAGCACAATAGCTCCCCTATCTACTGTACTGTATATGCTCCACCAATATAAATGTACTCCTGTTTTATTTATCTGTTATTTTACCAGGTAAGTTGACTGAGAACACATTCTCATTTACAGCAACGACCTGGGGAATAGTTACAGGGGAAAGGAGGGGGATGAATAAGCCAATTGTAAACTGGGGATTATTATGTGACCATGATGGTTTGAGGGCCAGATTGGGAATTTAGCTAGGACACCGGGGTTAACACCCCTACTCTTACAATAAGTGCCATGGGATCTTTAATGAACTCAGAGAGTCAGGACACCCGTTTAACGTACCATCTGAAAGACGGCACCCGACACAGGGCAGCCCTGGGGCATTGGGGTATTTTTTCGACCAGAGGAAAGAGTGCCTCCTACTGGCCCTCCAACACCACTTCCAGAAGCATCTGGTCTCCCATCCAGGGACTGACCAGGACCAACCCTGCTTAACTTCAGAAGCAAGCCAGCAGTGGTATGCAGGGTGGTATGCTGCTGTGCAAGGCTGACGTCAAACGTCAAACCCAGCATCACCAAGTCTCCCAGTCCCGTCTCCAGCTCTAGAGGCAGTAGGATGGGAGTCATTATACTGCCTTTTGTAGGATTAGACTGATCTAAAGCTAGTAAAACCACAGTGGTTAGCTCAGTTAATTACATTCAGACAAAACAAAGAAATAGACAAATGTAGATTGTGCCATGTACTGTAGATTTCTGAGAAAAGGATACTTCGTTATTATGGAGCCAATTAAACAGCAATGTTTCTTGAGGATTATTGAACAGTTGAATTCAATTTTTGTGCTTTCGTTCTAATGGCAGCTTAGTGCAATTAGATGTGCATTCAAATTATAACAACAAACATTACATTACACTACGACTGTGCTGGCTCTCAGGGAGGCAGACCCATTCATGGAAAACTAGCTAGCTAAAGGTAATTATAGAGATTCACAGTGATGTGCAGTCGGTAATGTTCCTCGCTGGTCTTCATTCAATAAGAAACAATGGTGCACACTCTAATCACACTCAATAGATGGGCTCCAGGTGGATTGAAAAGTGACTTCATAAAAAGTGTAAAATGTATAGTTCCCATGGTCACCATTATTGACTTAATTGACTAATCACAATTAATAGATCATGTTTAATGAATGCCACAAGGCATTTGAGAGCTTTGTAATTAGCTAGCATATTGTGCCCAGATTTTCAAAGCAGCTCACACCCTTACCTTCACTAAATGTCCTCAGGTAATAGAGTGATGGTATGCTAGCCTAGCACATACAGTACAATCTGATCCACCTACCTGTAGACACCTGGAGGGGGCTGGGGGACCATGAAGCTCTTCTCCAGGTCCCGGAGCACGTCGTTCAGCATGCGGACATGGGAGGGGTCCCTCTCCTTGGGGTCATTGGCTGGACGCATGGTCTCAGACTGGAGGAAGGCTGAGCTCTCTCTGAGGGAGGCAGCTGCTGCCAGCAGTCTGGGGGTCCTCAGGGGATCATCTATAGTACATCAACACAGACACAGGGCAGGGATTGGCTGTTACGGGTAAAAGGTGGAGGTGGACAATGTTTGGTTGGCTAAAATCTAAGAAACCTCTCTTACACTACTGCAACTACCTTCAATATCCTTATCCCTAGCCCAATCTCACCACTCAATTACAACAAAGTAAAACTAGTTCAGAACTATTTTCGATTCATCTTACTCTGCGCTTGCCACAAAACCAGATATGGGTCTGTTAGTCAGAGTCTTACAACAGCCAGAACCAATTGGACATTAAGGCAATGTCACTGCTTAGAGTCGACATATCAGTAGAACATTCAATTATTCAGTAGTAATTAAAGATTCATTAAAAAGCCCCCCCTGCCATGTATGTAGGGATACTCTAATTGACAGTGTCACTAATTACAACTTATTCAGAGAATGATATGCTCATTAGAAAATAAAAACAAAGCGACACATTTACATGTGTCATTATGAATAAATTACATTTTGGTTAATTATGTGACCATATTTATAGTGTTACATAATGACCGTCAGGTTAGATTGCATTGCTCACCATTTATGAGTTACATTCATACTATATGAACAGCATGACATGGCTGCTTCTTAGGCATTAAATTATAGACCTCCAAAAATGCACTGTCCTCAGCTGTCACCTGTACAGACACGTTTCTCTTGCTCTGTTTTTAAATCAGGTCAACAACATTTGTGGATGGCTGAAAAAAATGATGTGCCGATTATTACATTCAAATTAATTGGTTTATCCCTTACACAGAAACATATTTGTTATAAAAACGTTGGCCTCAATATTTCTGTAACACATATGAAATATCAGGTTAACATTTGTTGTTTCAACACTATATGCATGAATCCTCGTCAAGCACTAGAGAGAAAAACATGGGAAATATCAATGTCACATGTCTAAATAGCGTTTGCTAATAAGCTAGTCGCCACATCGAACGTTTTCCGTTCCATTATGCCTAAGTGAAAATAACCTTGACTGTGGCCGTGTGCTGCATGCTTATATGTGGCTCCATTAAAGCCTGCTTTTTCTCCATTTCACTTCTCTTTGGTGTTTGTTAGATGAGAGCAAGGCTGGGGCATGGCATTGAGTGGGAGAGTCACAGGAGAATATGTACACCATGCAACTACTCAGGGAATAAAGGAGAGAAAAGACAGGATAAAAATATCCAAAGAAAGCTGTTCCCTTCTACAAATGTAAATGTCTTTCTCCCTACTGAGGGAATAGGAGTTATGAAATATGTGGGAGGATTGCTGTAATCTATCACACATTCTGACATGGAGGGACGTGGAGGGACGATTCTGTTGGCATAGACCCTGCTGAGATTTGATGGAGAGAACTTAACACAACTCAGGAAGCCACCTTTAAAAATGTTTGGCACGCACGCACGCACGCATACACACACACGCACACGTGCACGCACACACACACCATTTTCTCCTTTTCTAGAACTGATTGACTTCAAAGTGCAGCTACTGTACTTCTGAAAAAAATGCAAGTTACCAAATTGTTCATTTTGAATAAAAAGTGAACAAAATATTTTGAAGGTTTCAATTAGCCATGCCTGTTTGATCTCAGACAATCCATTACTCGTGAATAGTGCAATAGTGAATAGTGCAATTTTATGTGGTGTCTGAAAATCCATTTACTGTTCCAATCCCAAAACAGCATGAGGCTGGGCTAAAATCCAGGGATCAACCCAGAAACCTCTAATTATTTATTTACCTCTCTCCCATCTCCCTTCTTTATTTTTAACCACAAAGATAAAAGCATTCTATATTTAATTCAACCTGTTTGCGACTGGGCTTCTAAAGGCATTAGTTCCCTGACCCTGCGACTGGAGAGACCACGGCCAGGTAATCATTCCATCTCAATCACAGAGCTGCCTCGTTTGTGGACTTTAGTCTTGGATAAAGAAGTGGAACCGCAGTGCTTACCACAATGAGGCATCATGAGTAAGTTATACATATCAGTGTTTCACAGTCTAAGCAGCTGTCTGCAATGCAGAGTGAATTGCGAGATAGAAACCTCATTTGTGGTTTAAATGCTTGCTGGCCATGATGAGAACCCACTGTATCAACAGATTATCTACAGTACCATGGCTGTATGAGCACCACATGTATGAGCACTGTATGAGCACCACACAATGTTAACTCAGTGTAAAATGGTACCTTCAATCAAATACAGAATGACAAAAATATGGAATAGGAAGTGTTATACCTTTTGTGTGAAATTATTACAATAACGGAAACTACCTTAAAGTAATCAAATATTTGAAACCAAATGATACAGCCTTTCTAATCATACACGGTGCACCACCTGTGTGTAATTCAGTAGACAGTGACTATGCAGAGCAATGGGAATATGGTTGAGCTGATATATAACTACTAGGACACCGTTTTATGGACACTGAGCCAGAAGAGACAAGATTATGTGGTGATTATGCACCTCACCTGTCCTACGCTGGCTCTGTCTGCATGAATATTTAACATTACAACCAAATTACATCTCTGATGCACAAGGTCAGGATGAGGGTGGGATGTCCCATTTATCAGTTGCCTCTACAAGTCCATAAGAGGTGACAGTAAAGTAAACCAACGAGGTCTGTAAGTCTGCATTATCATTAATTGCTTTTAAATTATAGGCTATATCCAATTCTAACTTCCTAATACATGGAGCCTTTGGGAGGGAGACAGGGAGGGAGGGAGACAGGGAGGGAGGGAGGGAGACAGGGAGGGAGGGAGAGGGGGACCCAAGGAGGGAGGGAAAACCCAAGCTCTTGGATTGTTTGTTGAAGTAGTGGTGAGATGAAATACCACTTCCTGGCGTTGTCAAATTTTCATTCTCATCCTGTGTGACATAACAGAACCCAGGTCTGAGACGAAAGAGGCAGTCGAGTCCAAGGCTGGCGAAAAGAAAGATGACCCGGCCAGGATTTAAATTTTTACAAATGCAGAAATCAAGGTCACTTGGCATTGGACTCATGAGGCGTGATAGAGGCGATCGATATGTCCACCTAAACAGATGATCTGCCTCTAAATCATTCTTATGGGAGAGAGAGAGAGAAGGAGAGAGAGAAGGAGGGAGAGGGGGAGAGGGGGACCTGCTGTGGCCTGGTGCTGGCTGGCTGGGTGGGTGGACTGCAGATATGAGTTATGTCACTGCATAGACCCACGTGGCTCAGCAAACAACCAGAGCACCAATAGATGCTTCATTCACTTCACTCCAATGTGGGTATTGCATAATAGTTACATTGTTCATTGTTCTTTTGTCATGCATGTTTGATTCAGTCGAAGATAATAACATAGTAGTACAAATTCAATGATGGCTGAAAAAGTCCTTCATTCATGCAATATCATGAAACGCCAAAGGATAGAATAAACAAGATTGGGTCTTACCTTTGAGTTTATCCTGGACATCCAGGGCGATATCAAGAGGATAGAATGGAAGTACTGGATCATTGACGAGTCGAAGAATGACTTCTGCTGTCATCTAGATAAACAGCAGAAAAATGTTTAAAGCCTGTAGTACTGGATCCAAACACAGTTAAATGTGTTACAAATTACTTCTTGAGTGAATCCCATGGTGAATACTACTCATAAAATAACAAAAGTATGTTGTTGTTGTATTTGTGGTTGTTGTTGTTGTTTTCCTCCCTGCAAGAAACAGTGTGCTCATCAATGCACTGAACCAGAACTGTTAGTTCAATAATATCCTTTACCAGCTTTAGACTGCCATTGCCAATCTACTCATTGATTTGGTTTCACTCTCAGTTGGTAGCTTTCTAAGCCCTCTGCATTGGATGCAACAAGGCAACACATTGTTCCATATCTTGCTCCATATCTAGACAGAATTCAATACTCACACGGCTGACCTCCACCCTACCTAATCAACCTTTACTGAGCAACGCAAATCCCACAGAGTATTACATAGACTGATATCAGAGGTGCACTCAGTCAGTCAGTCAGCATTCTGCATGTCGTCCATTGGTCGACCCAGTCCAGCAGAATGCAGGGAATGAGAAAAGGTCACTTATCAGCAGTGTTTCTTCCGCCTGACCTACTCTGGCCTTAGCAGAGAAAAGCAATTGGCCCACTTCTTTGTGAGGAGTCTGTTAGACGCTGACCCCAGTTAGTGTGCTCAGTGACATAGACACCTGTGATGGGTGCTGAGGGTTACTGTTTCCCCCGGCCAGCCCCCAGGGTCACCCAGGCTGGGGACAGCCAGGCCACTGACCCCCTCTCTATGGGTGGTCCATAGACCCAGGCTGGACACCACAGACCTCTGTCTTCAGTCCACGTTACTGGGGATAACTAGAGGCTGGACACACTCCCCACTCTGGGCTGGACCTCTGGAACCATGACTGTGGGGCATAGAAGATTGGAAGCTGTAGCTTAACACAATGTGTTTACATTTGAGCAACTAGACTATTGTTGAACGATTGTAGTAAAGGAAATCTCAAATGACACTTGTATTTTACTACTGTATACTACCCAGGTTGGTGTTTTAACATTCTAGTCGAGTATTCCTATTTTATAGCACTTTTCTGGTGTTTATTAAATTACCTACAGTGTAAGTTCTGTAGGCTGCTGGGAAATCAATCACAGAGGGAAAAGATTAGACCATTGATTTGAGTGAAGTGAGAAATAAGTATACATCAAGCCTGTTTAATGTTCCAGACAGAAAACACCACTGATTTCTTATTTATGGCCTTGTTTTTGGATCCTCGCTCTACGGATGGCAGAACAAAAGCATATACAACGTAAAGAAGGGAAAAGAAAGGTGAAGGAACAAAATATGACAATGTGAAGGTCCTGGAAGATAGCAGACCAAACCAGCTGGTTACATGTCCAGTCCTTTCCACCACACTTTCAGAAAAGTGAAATACACTAGTGTGTGACTTCATTATTCTTCCACATTAATATTTTGCGGTAGGTTAGTGATTATACAGTATTTGAAAACAGAGAATTTGACATTCTTTCCCAATATAAAAAAAAGCCTAACTTATTAATTGGAATGCTAACATCAGTGATGCAGGCAGTCTGGAATAATATTTTATAGGCTATGCATCCAATGATCCCATATTGGCCCCGAAATATCATTACTAAAATGAAATCCCAATTAGGTCCACTTCGTTTGACCTAACTTTATTATTGTATTTGCACCAGGTTAACATTGCGGCCCGTCCTTTCCACTCTCCTGCCTCCCTCTGAGTCTCCCCTCCAGCGCTGAGTGAGATTGCTTACCTGCCCCTGAGAAGCTGTCAGTTTGTCTGTACTGGGGGTTTTAAATCCTGCCTGCCTTTCTCTCCGGGACATGGCCAGGCACTGCAGGGCTTTGTGGGGGAATATATTTGTGTACATTACAGAGTAGGAGAAAGAGGTGGAGGAGGAGGAGGCCAGGCAGAGGGAGGAAGCACACTGTGGTTATTGACAGCAGAGGGCTCCCTAGGAGAAGCTTGCAGAGGACCATGCTAATTCACAGCAGAGGAGACAGGACCAATAAAGCTCAGAGCTCAGCTACGTACTGTTGAGGACATTTGTCTCTAGTGCTGTGTTAACCCATTTCAGGGGTCAACCCACACATCACGGTCAGACAGATGAGTACTACTGCGTGTGTCGTCTTATTTAAAATCAGTCACTGCTGACCGCAAACAATGTTTGTACTGATCAGTGTCAGCTGAGAGAATAGGTTGTAATTCCTGACTCATTGGCCAAAGGGCTTGATAGAGCTTAACTGGTGACTGAAATCCAGTGCATTATCTGAATAAAACATTAAAACTGAATGATGTAACACTGCATACTGGCACATAATTATAACACATGAGCATGTATAAAATACCACTTTCTTTGGCTGGTAAAATACCAGTTTCTTTGACTCACCACCATACACAAAGACACACCTCTCTTCCCTTGTTTCTCAGCCCAGCCAATACCTCAACATCCTCACTGGAGATCCATTCCACACATTTCTGTGCACTCCACAAACACTCAGAGACATTTACAAATAGCAGTGCCTCATTATTTTCAGGTACAAAAACTTGAGTGGCTAAAAATCAAACGTCTCTTAGATGGTTGGGTTATTACACAAGAGACATTAACCCTTGAAACCACTGAAGAGGAGCATCATGGTATTTTATTTTGTTGCTTGTTTGCTTGCGCCGGTTTTTAATTGAAAACAATTTCATCTATATGTAAGAATATAGTGTGCAGCACTCGACCGTGTTTATGAGTACACACGACTGATGAAACATTCTATATATTTTTTGATGTTTCGTGTAAGACCAGAATGTATTTAACCATATAATTGACTTCCAGCTCAAGAACGGCATTGTCATAAACAGTGACATACTCTGTACTGTAAAATAAGTCCAACTAAGAAATTAAACAATCTAAGCCACAGGTTTCAACCGCAGTATAAGAGGTGGTCAGCCTCACACAATGACTAATTTTATGACAATAATCTAAGCCTATTCACTTATTTTATATGACATTAAATTGACAACAACAACAGAAGTTGAAGGCATCCCCATGACCAATGCTGTATCAATAAAGTACAGTATCTAAGCAACTGAACCATTAGTACACGAGTTGGTTGGGTGAACTATGCTCACACAGTGCATATAACCTCAGTGGGCTAACAGTCTTTAGGGACTCGATACCTACATTCGAGTAAAGATGCTAAATCAGTTCCACAATGAAGGATCTCAGATTGAGAATATCTTCACACCGCTTCATCATGTTGATAGCTGAACAGATGGTAGATACTAGTAATGTACAGTTTCCATCAGTTAGGTCGAGAGCCCAGAACAGTGTGAGGGCAACGTTTCTGCACAGACATATTTAAGCAACAGTCAAACATTTGATTGGGAAATAACTGATGTCCTCTGCAAATTCCTTTAGCCATAATTAAATTGAACGAAATGACAGGATAACACGAAGAGGGAGTCGGTCAACGCCAGAAGACTGTTCAGGCAAATTCACTAAATACTGGCATATCTGAAAGTAAATTACCTTTACTTCCACCAATAGCACCAATAGAGTGACATATGCTTTTAAGCAAACAATTCCAGTACTACTATAGCATTTTTCACATCATGTTCTACAGTCCCCAAGACAACCTCATCATTAGTCTGGTCATGTGCTGGGATACAAACTGGGTGAGCCAGTGATTGTGCCTGGCTAGTGCTTTTTATTTGCCAGAGCCCTGTTAGATCACTCAATGGAACTTATTGGTTGGTCCTTAAAATAAGGGCTACCAGAAACAGCACTTAATTAATTAACGGTTTGTGGACCATTGCAGATCCTTGTCTATGCATGCAATATTTCCAACAAGATTGATTCTATGTCTGGCAGCCTTCTGCTCACTTCATTAAGATAGCAGATGGCACAGGGTTTGTTAAGGGTTAAATAATAAAGAAGACAGATTGGGGGTTGTTTCTGAGAGCTGATTTGCAGAGTGTTTGTCAGTGCGTTTGCTGTGTATGCTAAGAAGTTCTGCTAAGAAGTTCTGAATACAAGAGCAGGCCTACCTGGACCTGTGCAATCAAAGTGTAGAGAGTATTTCAAATAACTCCATAGGTTTTTTTTTAAATGCGCAAGACCTAACAAAGGTAATTTATAAAAGAAAAACAACCGCACAACTTCACAATTTATTAATAATGAGCTAAATCCGTCTCTAACACCCAACTTGACAGCATCATAGCTAATTCATTTCCCATATCCAACTAAAACTAATATCCATTGTTATGACTCCTAAATGACATCTATACAGTTCCATGATAGCATTATGAAGGCATTGTGACAGATGGTTTAAGTAAAGGCTATCCAATTATCTATAAATGTTTTTTCCATTTTTACAAAATTCTCCAAAACAGGACAGAGTCTCAGAGCAGATATAATAGCAGTAAGAATGAATATGCATGATTCAAGCATCTGCTAAAGACTGTGAAGGGCATGCAGGCTTTAAAATGCAATGAAAACTTGGAGTTGGGTTTAAGCCAGGACCATAATCCAAGTCTCTTTTCTTCTTCCCACTACAGAGGAAAGGTTGCTATTAAAAGGATCAAATGCACTTTGTGGTTCCCAGCACCATATGGTCGCCCAGCATCTCAAAGTGTGTTGCTAGCACAACAATGACGCCTATGCTAATGGATCTCTGTAAATGCTGGGCCCAAACTAGTGCATGGACTAATACCTTTAAACCTACAGGGAAGTGGATGAAGAACTGAAGAACGTTGGCAGCTTTTGATGAGATCCTTTCTGTGCATAAGGCTAAACAGCATTTGGGGAGCAATGACTGTACACATCAAACAGAGGAGTATGTGAGTGTTAAAGTAGTGAGGTGGATAATTGGCGTGTGCATGTATGTATCTCCTTCAGGGAAGGGCCTGCATAACACTGCTCCTGTCATTTACAATCATGAGGCATCAAGAGAGAAGGAGGAGCCGTGATGACAGAACTCTTCAATAAACATAGCTGACAGATCCCTGAGAGGAGTGGCAGGACCCAATCTCACATATCATTTCCTAAAAACACAATAAAATGGCACCTCTTTGCCCACTGCCAATCATCCGTGCCACTTTCCAAATTCACTCATCCACCCACCCACCACATCACACCACAGCTCCAAGAGACAATTATGATGGATGAGCCAATCAGGATAGGCCAGGGTTTGATGTACTAGCTTCTTCCTCACCCAATCAACAATTCCATTCTCCTTTGTTATGAGAGTCGGTTGGACGAACATGGATGGCTGTAGCCAGCAGCCATGTTTTAATTTCCTCAGATAGTGTACTATTGATTACATGGTAATAACCATATATATTTGATTTTGTTCATCTTGTGCATGTGATGCGATGTCTAAGGTCTGGATATCTTGAAGATTTCTGATAAAGAAAACAGAAAATTGTATAGAGAAAAAAAGGAATAAAACATCACAGAGCGGCACTAACAAAGAGGGAGTTCCATTGATAAAAGCAATGAGCTGTTTATACAGTATGTATTCATCCAATAGTGCACATGGACACGATTGAGAAGAGTTGCGTTGTGTTTAGTTAATTATTAATCACTGATGGTTTTTTGAAGACATTGCATGCCTGAGAGCCGAATGCAGCGCAACGGGCTCAATCTGGGAGCACAGACACGACTTCCCCCTCAGGAGCAAAGGCAGAGGGTGAACTCATGATGAGGATTTAGGTCTGCATATATTTTTAACAATTTCAATTTAAGTGCCATTTTGCCTAATAATAAATGCAGTTTAGGGTCTCTTAATTGGCTTTTGTGGGACTTCTAAAAACACTGCAGGGTCCATCGCTGAAGTGACTAATACAGTGGATCAGAGAAACGAGAAGCATTTCAAGTGTGAGAAAATAAAGATGACATTTGCTTAAATCAAAGAAACCCAGTCCCAATTCTAAAGACTAATTAACATGAATAAAAAAGAAAGCTTTGCTTATGCATTATGACATAAACAATACACAGCCTTAATTCTCATTTGATGAACAAGTATTCACATAATAACAGAACCTGTGGGTAGAAAGTATCTATATCCTTGTATTGAGGTATGCACACCAGCATTTCAAACAAGAACAGTCCTAACAAAAACGACTTTGGGAATTGGTGAACAAATTTGAAGCTCAAAAATGTTCCCGGATAACTCCCTTACGTGTCATCTTGTCTTGATTTTTTTGGCTTTCAATGTGAGGATATGAAGAGGCCTCAGTAGAGCAGAGAGCAATGGGATGTTTAATCAGGAACTGTGATGGATGAACAGCGAGGCCGGGTTGGGCTGCCCAGGGAACTGCCGCTGCACTCTGCTGAGAGAGAGATGTCTGGGCAGCACCGGATCTGCTGACAAATTACACTCCTCCATTACAATGCACGTCAAATGGGCTTGTGTCAGCTCTCATACAATGAGTCTGCCAGTTGTGTTAGCCAGGTGATAAAGGAGCGTGTCGGCGAGACTGCCATCAAAACAGAGAGTAAAACCCCCGTGTGTCAGGGAAAATGACTCCTTGACACCTCGTCATGTTATATATTAGGGTGCAATAAACTCCCCCATTTAGGCTCCGGCTTGAGAGGTAAAGTGAAGAGAATTCACCACAGTCTCCAGCTACCTGGAATCTTTTAAACTCCTGTTTCTTTTCTTAAAGAGGTAAGCCAGGCAAATAGTCTGATATCCTCCATGGTTTCTCCTTTGCCTACTATTTACCCTATATCTCCTGTAGACTACATGAGTGGACAGAGGCTTTGATATTAATCAAGCGCAGCCGGTTCAGACAGGAAAGCCGAGGATTGGCATCAGCGATGCACCAGCTGACGACTCAGCTGACGTCACACCAATCATATACTACAAACACTTCCTTCCTTAAAGATGCACTATGCAAAAATTGCACTGTCATTTCCCGTTTGCAAAAATTCTAAGAGTTCACATAATTTAAGAAAATATCGCCTGTGCAAAGAAATGTGTTAGCAACAGCAGTTCAGACAGAAAACGCCACGTATTCATTTAACCATTTATTAGATAAGATCACAATACATTCCAATAGATGAGTCTTAGTTTTTTTGTATCGTTTTTGCGTCTTTTACTTTCAGTTTTGTACTCCAGCTTCAAACAGATGAAAATACTATATTTTTGGTTATGGAAAATATATTTCACAGCAGTTTAGATGGTACAATGATTCTCTACACCATACTTGTTTGTTTTTATCACATAACTAAAATTAGTCAGAGTTCACGGAATTAATCTCCATTTTTAAGGACAGAACTGCATATTCAGCTCCATTTTGAAAGTGGGTATGCTTTAGTAGACATACTGCATGTAAAAATGGATTCCACATAAACAGAGTTCTATTCATGGTCTTATGAAACCTAGTCAAATAGAAAAATCTGACAATTTTCAGAAACAACTGCAAATCTAATGCAAAACAAATCTAAATGGGACTATTTCATACTCACGTTTGACTGTACAGCATATTCACAAAGAAATCAGGCCCAATATTTCCCTTGAATACGGTCAAATATCAAATTCACAAGTGAAGCTTTTGTGATTTCTCCTTCCCAGTCTAATGAACATCTTGGAGAGTTACACATGGCAGCACTGACAAAGAAACCAATAAATGACAATTAGGAGAGTAAGTCTGACAGAGCACCCCTGACGCATATTAATAGTCACTTTATATTAGTGAGAGAGACTGACTTCATCCTCTACTGCACCTGTCTGGCTAAAATGGAGCTCAAATAAAGTGAGAATGTGCATGTGATTTCCTAACATGAAGAACAAAGCTGCACTAATAGGGCAGAAGCCAGGGCAATGAATATTGTAGCCGTGACAGGCTGCTAGTCACATAGATCGTCTTACTTGCTACTTAACCTTTCCCTGCTAAAGCCTTAAACCTTATTTTTTTGCTATGTATTAATAACCTGCTAGAAGCAGCCTCTATGGTATGAGAGAGAGAAGTTATGGCAGGACATTCAAGTGTGAATTTCTTATCTCTACCAAGACACAACAAACAGTTTATCCTGACAACTGGAGCTATCCACACACGAGATAAGGTTTGATCCAAATGAAAAAAAAACTAACTTTCATCCGTTTTTTGTGCTTCACATTTTGCCCCTTAGGAATCTTCAGGGTAATTGTAGATGATAACGTTGAGAGTCTTTCAATGGTGTCCAGCCTTGGTGTGTCAGCCTCTCACAGCTAGACACAGATGAGCTTGGCACTCTGATTACATTTCTTTAGCCGCAGCTTAGTTTACCTGCCATGTCAAGCTCTCTATAACCCTCCTAACACAGCCCACTACTCCCCAGTCGATCTGGGGGTATAGGTATCAGGCTGCATACAGAGGGCGAGGAGAGAGGGAGGTGTGGCATGCCAGCGGCAGTCTCAGCGTGCCGCCGTGTCTATGGTAGCCAGAGGGTGAGAAATCAAGATGGTACTCTGCCTCCTGTCATTATAACACCTTGGCAGACCTGCATGCTGCCCCACCCCCAACTAGATGACAGACACTTTCTCTATTGACTCTCTCAGTTTCCTGCTGTACCCTCAAGGTAAGAAGTACATGAAAGGATCAAACCAGTATAGCAACTGTATTTAGTGATGAAAACTATGGCAATTTCCAGTTCTCTATTCAATGCACACACAATCTCTATTCATTTCCTATCTCTCATATTATACCACTGCTCCACTGGGTTAGAAACAAACCCACCCCATGTCAGTATCATCGGATTCATTTTCTACTGACACTTTAAAATGTATGACCAAACCTCATGTATGACGGGACAGATTGCAGGAAAGGTTGTCAGATTTGGGGTTAGGAGATTGGCGATGGAGATGTCGATGACGATGTCCATCAAGCAGAATCAGTCATCAACCTTCACCTGTTAGTGCTGACTTAAGGCTACCCACCACTTCTCCCTGTTCCCCCTCCGGTCCAAGTTACACAGTCTGTATATGCACAATGCAGAGCCTTCACTTTATCTGGCTAGTTTAATTTCTTCCTGGCTGGCTCAGAAGAGAATGTGCCTAGGAGTCCGCCTCCCCCACATCTCCATGCAGCCCCTGACAGCCAGTCTCCTGAGTGACACACTGACTGTACATCCCACTCTGCTTTTCCATTCACCGCAGAGGGCCAGGCTGCTTGGGAGAGAGTCTATGGCAGCTTCATTCATTCAATCAATCAATCAATCAATCAATCAATCAATCCATCCATCCATCCTTCTATCCATCCATCCACCCCCCCCTCTCTCTCTCTCTCGCTCTCTCTCTCGTTTCCACTGATTCTCTTTGCTGTCCTTCCTCAGTAAACCTAGTCCCAACACAGTTGGGTTCTTTACCCACGGCCAGGGTTAATCATCAAGTCTGTCCTGTTCCATTTCAAATATCGGGGCAGTTATTTCCTCCTCAGATGTGTACAAGATAATCGCAGTCATGTACAAGATAACTATTCTATTTCCATTTCTCTATCTCTGCTTCCACAGAGGATGGATGGCATGCTATTACAGCAGGAGAGGACACTGTGCTTTCTTCTCCATGGTCTAGAGGTCTCAGGTACATATCAGTTGCTCACACAGGACAGAGCGGAATGTGACATGAGATAAGTGCAGCGTCTGTCCGGTGGTGAGGGGCTGGAGCACCTGAGGGTCCTTGGGGGAATCTGCACGCTCCACTAATCCTCAACTCCCTGAGCCTTTCCCTGTCTCCATCAATCTGGCTCTCTCTGAGAGAGGATCCATGGCAGTTAGTTCATCTCTTTGCTCTGCATTCACATGTTTACTCATGCGATGTGTTTCTTTCTCCCTTAGAACTAGAACCAAAGAGTTTGTTTTGACACAAATATAAATGATTCTCTACATATGCTGAAAAACATAGCATAGTTTGTAGTTCTGTGTTGAACATCCTGGTTCTTATATTGGAAATACTGAAGCATTTTAGCCCAATCTCTGTATTTTTTCTTAGCCCATAAAGTTCCTCTGAAATTCCCAAGCTGAGCCAGCGGACATGGAGAGAGCCCCAGTAGCCCAGAGCTGTTCCTCTGGTCTCTCCAGCCCTGAGGTGGCTGTGCTGTGTTGTGCTGTGCAGCCTCCAGTGGGGACACACTGGCAGGGGTGATGGAGTGTATATGCATTTGGGGCTCGCATGATCGATGCCAACCTGCCATGCCAACTCGAGAGGAGCAGACTCAAACACACCTCATACTTTAAAAATTAGCTACACAGAGTCCTACTGCCACCCCTTACCAGCTGGAGCCAAAACCACACATGACAAATGAGGACAGGGAGTGGTAAGCTATGCACAGAATCCCCTGGCTACCTGGCGAACAATATGAGAAAGCTCCTCGGAGACAGAGAATGAGGTAGACCTAGCTTGCATCTTTGCAACAGGGAACAAGCCCCAGCCACAAAGAGGTCATGAGGGAAATGGGGATAATGAAATATGCACATAAGAATCATCACAACTAATTTGCCTTCACATGTATTATTCTCGCCTTTTTTGAGCACCATGCATACAGTGTATACTGTATAATGGCTTCATAAAGTATTCACACCCTTTGACTTTTCAAACAATTAGCTGTGTTACTGGCTGAATTTAAAATGGATAAAAATCGAGACTTTATGCCACTGATATAGACACAAAATGCCACAATGTCAAAGTGGAATTATGTTTTTAGAAATGCTTACTAACTAATTTTAAAAAATTAAGCTGACATGTCTCGAGTTAATACGTATTCAACCCCTTGTTATCGCAAGCCTAAATACGTTCAGGAGTAAAATGTGCTTAGTAGGTCACACAATAAGCTGCATGGACTCACTTTGCAATAATAGGGGTTAACATGATTGTTTAATGATTACTGATCTCTCTGTACCCCACACAAACAATTATCTGTAAGTTCCCTCAGTCAAGTAGTGAATTTGAAGCCCAGTGTAAGGTTCTGTATTTATTTTCTTAGTCAACCTTGTGTTCTGTTTCATTATGTTATTGAACATAGCCCTGTTTCTTTGTGTTCTTGAACGTCTTTCATTTTGTTCATTGATTTCACCTGTGTTAGTTACTCACCTGTCTCATCAGCTCCTTATTTAGTTCAGTTCATTCTGTTTGTGCATTTGTGAGGTATTGTTCGTTTTGACTCGACTAAGCCTTTTCTTAGCTAGTTTTGATTCACCTGCCTGTTTGTCTATCTGTGTATGACCTTTGCCTGCCTGTGACCATGATTCCTGCCTACTGCGAAGGCGAAATTAACACCTGCCGTGCTCTGCGCGTGAATCTACACGTTTTTCTCCCTGAGTTTTCATTACAGAATACCTCACCTAAAAACGTAAGGGATTCAGCGGTGCCTAACCCAGCAAGAGGAGCGTATGGAGGAAATGTGCCATCTTCTCCACCAGCCTATCCCTACTCCTCCGATAGCAGGGATTGTAACCCATAACCCTCCTTCGTTCATATCCATGCCTGGAAAACATGACGGTTCACCTGGGAAATGTCAGGGACTTCTGATACAATGCAGCAAATACATTGAGCACAACCCCACTAACTTCGCCACCGACAAGAGCAGGGTGGGTTTTATAGTCTCTACTCAGAGGCAAAGCCCTGGATTGGGCCACCGCTATATGGACTGCCAACAGCGCAGAACTCGGATCCGAGACCTATTTCCACACCCTCTTCAAAGAGGTATTCGATCACTCTCCTTCCGGTCGTCCTATAGGAGACCTCCTAATAGAACAACAAGGACATAATTCAGCTGCCGAGTATGCCCTCGAGTTCCGCACCATGGCTGCAGGGAGTGGATGGAGTGAGGCTGCTTTAGTTACAGACGAGAGCTCAACAGAGAACTTCAGGCGGAGCTGGCCTGTAGAGGTGACCTTCAGGATTATATATATCTATATATTCGTATGTTCATCTCCATCAACCATCTCATCGCCGACTGCCGAAGAACTCTGCCACCCAGGAACCCGAAACCTTCTCTTTCCATGATTTCGTCATCCCGTCCGAGTCTTCCAGAGCCCATGCAGTTGGACCATGCTCCTCCCCCATGTATCGAACGTCAAAGGCGGATCCATGAAGGGCTCTGCCTATATTGTGGAGGGATAAGATCATCTACTCAGTCATTGCCCTATTCGTCCCCCACGGAGAGATGAGAAGGGTCCCTCCACTGCCATGCAGGTAGGCGTGTCCTTATTTCTAAATATCTCCCAGAAGCAGTTCTCCATCCCAGTAATGATAACCGTGAAGGGGGTTATTAAGTACGTAGAGGGCTTGATGGATTCGGGAGCAGCAGGTAATTTTATCGATCAACAGATAGATCAATGTCAAGCTCTTGTACTAACAGCTGTCACCCCTCCCTTAAGGATTAACACCCTGGATGGGCAGCCATTGAGCACAGGCTTCATTACACACCTGACACAGAGTGTCACTCTCCAGATTGGAGTCTTCCACACCTAAACCATTCAACTCATGGAACTCTCATCCCCCAAACAGCCACTCATCCTCAGACACCCCTGGCTTTGTCGTCATGACCCTGCCATCTTGTGGCGACAAGGTGAACTACTGTCCTGGTCTTCTACCTGCTTCACCAGTTGTCTCAGCCTGCCCTGCAGAGCCACCACCATTGAGGACTCTGCCTCTGCAGTGCCACCCACCATACCATCTGAAAACGCCCAGTACAGCAATGTCTTCAGCAAAACCAAGGCCTCCACTCTGCCACCACATCGCACAGAGGACAGTGCTATTGACTTACTCTCTAGAGTGTCCCCACTGATGGGCCGTGTTAACCCCCTAACTAACTCAAAAAATGAGGCAATGGAGAACTACATTGATAAAACACTCGCAAATGGTTTCATTAAAACTTCTTCCCCGGCTGCGTCTAGCTTCTTCTTTGTTGGAAAAAAGGACGGTCTCTGTCCATGTATTGAATACTGTTCCCTGAATGACGTCACGGTCAAGAACCATTTCCCTCTTCCTCTGATCCCAGCAACCCTTGAATAAGTGGGCCACGCCAACATCTATACAAAACTCGACCTGCGAAGTGCATATAACCTTGTTCGTTTACGTGAAGACGACAAATAGAAAACGGCCTTTATCACTTAGCGAGGGTACTACGAATACCTGGTCATACCCTACGGCCTTACTAATGCCCCACCGTCTTCCAGTCCTTTATGAACAAGGTTTTCCATTATACGATAAATGCTTTCTCATCGTCTACATTGATGACATCCTAATTTACTCCCACTTCCTGAAGGAACACATACAGCATGTGCAAAAGGTTCTTTAACAGCTCCTTGACCATATTCTTAATGTGAAGTCTGAAAAAAGTTCCATGTAACCTCGGAAAACTTCCTCGGTTTCATACTGACACCTGGAGGGGCCAACATGGATGAGAACAAAGTCACCGCCATCAGTAACTGGCCCAAACCCAATACCGTTAAGAAACTCCAACGTTTCATTGGGTTCTCCAACTACTATCGCCGGTTCATTCGGAACTTCAGTTCTATTGCCGGTCCCTTCACTACCCTTACCAGCCAAAAGATGCGGACCCTTCAATGGACTGATACCGCCCTGACTGCTTTCAACAACTTCAAATGCTGAGTGTATGGAGTTGGCTGAGTGTATGTTCCAGCAGGTGTTCCATCTGTATGGGATTCCGGAGGACATCGTCTCTGACCGCGGTATGGTGAGTCTTCTGTGACCGACTGGGGGTCACCCTCAGCCTCTCTTCTGGCTACCATTCCCAGACCAACAGGTAGACGGAACGCCTGAACCAAGAAATAGGGAAGTACCTCTGCCAACAATGTTCTGCCTCTCCACACGACTGGAGTCGGTATATGGCCCGGGCTGAATACGCTCAGAACTCACTCATGCATTCATCCCTCCGCCTTACTCCGTTTCAGTGTGTACTTCGTTACCAACCCCCCCATGTTTCCCTGGGAGGCGGAGCCTGGTACTGTCCCAGCTGTCGACGTCTGATTTTGGCGTAGTGAGCAGTGCATAGACCGCTCACCGTTATCTGCAGGAAGCCTCTGATACCCAAACGCCTTGCCGACAGACGCCGCCGACCTACGCCACTCTTTCACCCCAGACAGCGTGTGTGGCTCTCTCCCAGAGACATCCGGTTCCGCCTCCCCTGAAAAAAGTTCCGTCCTCGGTTCATTGGTCCCTTCAAGATAACCCATCGCATCAACCCTGTTACGTATCACCTTCAGTTACACCGTCAGTATAAAATCTCCTCGTCCTTCCATGTGCCTCTGTTAAAATCGGTCACCTCCAGTCCTCTTCATCCTCCAGTCTCAACCCACAGTGCACCCCCACCGTTGGACATCGGAGGGGAACCTGCCTACGCCATTCAGGCCATCCTTGATTCAAAACGCCTGAGAGGTCGCATCCACTATCTAGTGGACTGGGAAGGTTATGGGCCTGATGACTGGTCCTGGGTCCCCGATCAGGACATTCTCGACCCAGAAATGATTCAGGCATTGCACTGTAACCGTCCGGATCGTCCCGCTCCCCAACCTCGAGGTCAACCCCCGAACAGAACCACTGGACATCAGCCTCGACGCAGAACGTCGGGTCAGTCCGCGAAGGCAAAATTAACACCTGCAGCACTCTGTGCGTGAATCTACACCCTTTTCTCCCTGAGTATTCATAACACATAGATTCAGCTAAAAAGACCAGGAAGGTTTTCCAATGCCTTGCAAAGAAGGGCACCTACCGGTAGAAGGGTAAAAAAAGACCCTGAATATCACTTTGATCACGGTGAAGTTACTAATTACACTTTGGATGGTGTATCAATACACCCAGTCACTACAAAGACAGAGGGCTCCTTCCTAACTCAGTTGTCGGAGAGGAAGAAAACTGCTCAGGGATTTCATCATGAGGCCAGTATGATTTGAAAACAGTAAGTTTAATGGCTGTGAAAGGAGAACTGAGGATGGATCAACACCATTGTAGTTACTCCACAATACTAACCTAAATTATAGGGCGAAAAGAAGGAAGTCTGTGCAGAGAAATATTCCAACATGCATCCTGTTTGTTATAAGACACTAAAATGATCTTGCAAAACAATGTGGCAAAGAAATTAACTTTTTGTCCTGATTACAAACCATGTTGTTTGGGGCATATTCAACACATCACTGAGTAACACTCCTCATATTTTCAAGCATGGTGGTGGCTGCATCATGTTATGGATATGCTCGTCGTCAGCAAGGACTAGGGAGTTTTTTGGTTGTTGATAAAAAGAAACAGAATAGAGCTAAGAACAGGAAAAATACTAGAAGAAAGCCAAATATACACTGGAGTTTCTTACCAAGATGACATTGTATGTTCCTAAGTTTTGACTTTAATCGGTTTGAAAATCTATGGAAATGATCAACAACCCACTTGACAGAGCTTGAATAATTTAAAAAATAATAATGGGCAAATATTGTACAATCCAGGTGTGAAAAGCTCTTAGAGAATGACCCAAAAAGACTCACAGCTGTAAACGCTGCCAAAGGTGTATTGACACAGGAGGGTGAATACTTATCTAACCAAGATATATTAGTGTTTTATTTTTCATGAATCTTATCTTTTCATTGACATTAGTTTTTCTGTAGATCATTGGAAAAAAAGACAAATACATTTTAACACCAATATTTAATGTAAGAAAATGTGAAAAAGGTCAAGGGGTCTGAACACTTTCCAAATGCACTGTCAAAGGGTGTGACTTAACACATTTTGTAACATTACAGCCTTATTCTAAAATGTATTAAATTGACACCCCCCATCAATCTACATACAATACCCCATAACTACAAAGCAAAACTAGGTTTTTAGAAATTTTTGCAAATGTATTAAAGATAAAAAAAGTGATATCACATTTACATAAATATTCAGACCCTTTACTCAGTACTTTGTTAAAGCACCTTTGGCAGCGATTACAGCCTTGATTCTTCTTGGGTATAACGCTACAAGCTTGGCACACCTGTATTTGGGGAGTTCTCCCATTCTTCTCTGCAGATCCTCTCAAACTCTGTCAGGTTGGATGGGGAACTTCGCTGCACAGCTATTTTCAGGTCTCTCCAGAGATGCTTGATCGGGTTCAAGTCTGGGCTCTGGCTGGGCCACTCAAGGACATTCAGAGACTTGTCCCGAAGCCACTCCTGCATTATGTGCTTAGGGTCGTTGCCCTGTTGGAAGGTGAACTTTCGCCCCAATCTGAGGTCCTGAGCACTCTGGAGCAGGTTTTCATCAAGGATCTCCCTGTACTTTGCTCTGTTCATCTTTCCCTCGATCTTGACTAGTCTTACAGTCCCTCCCGCTGAAAAACATCCCCACAGCATGATGCCGCCACCACCATGCTTCACCTTAGGGATAGTACCAGGGTTCCTCCAGATGTGACGCTTGGCATTCAGGCCAAAGAGCTCAATCTTGGTTTCATCAGACCAGAGAATCTTGTTTGTCATGGTCAGAGTCCTTTAGGTGCCTTTTGGAAATCTCCAAGTGGGCTGTCATGTGCCTTTTACTGAGGATTGACTTCTATCTGGCCATAAAGGACGGATTGGTGTAGTGCTGCGGAGATGTATGTCTTTCCGGAAAGGTCTTCCATCTCCACAGGGGAAATCTGGAGCTCTGTCAGAGTGACCATTGGGTTCTTGGTCACCTCGCTGACCAAGGCCCTTCTCATTCGATTGCTCAGTTTGGCCAAGTGGCCAGCACTAGGAAGAGTCTTGGTGGTTCCAAACTTCTTCCATTTAAGAATGATGGAGGCCACTGTGTTCTTGGACCTTCAATGCTGCAGAAATGTTTTGGTACCCTTCCCCAGATCTGTGCCTCGACACAATCTTGTCTCGGAGCTTAACAAACAATTCCTTCGACCTCATGGCTTGGTTTTTGCACTGTCAACTGTGGGACATTATATAGACAAGTGAGTGCCTTTCCAAATCATGTCCAATAAATTGAATTTACCACAAGTGGACCAATCAAGTTGTAGGAACATCTCAAGGATGATTCATGGAAACCGGATGCACCTGAGCTCATTTCGAGTCTCATAGCAAAGGGTCTGAATACTTATGTAAATAAGGTATTTCAGTTGTTTGTTTCTTTATAAATTTGCAAAAATGTCTAAACCTGTTTTTCCTTCATCATTATAGGGTATTGTGTGTAGATCCATTTTAGGTTTAAGGCTGTAACATAAAACAAAATGTGGAAAAAGGGAAGGGGTCGGAATAATTTCCAAGACCATGGGTTTCAGCATTGTTGCCCAGTAGTCAAAACCACAGTGTATTTTATGTAGTTATTTAATTGGTTGAATATCATATTATAAACAGTTGTTTTTGTACTGTTGTCCCTGCAATCATCAGACATCTTGAATTATTGAAAAAATCTTTGTCATTGAAAACAAAGATGGCTACATTATTTGAATGATGGTTGCCTGGCAGTTTACCTCTTCATGACACATGACTAAACATGTTCCTAAACAAAACATTATGACATATATTTCACAGATGGGGAAACGGGGGCTACATCACTATTATGATTATTGCGACACATTTGGTGGGGAAAGATCCCATTCCTCGTATGGGATTCCTCTCATAGAACTATTTCCTTTGTGGTTAAGGATGAGGCCTGGCAGTTTTCACAGAGATGTTTTGCTTTCTTTTCTGTGGCTGAGTGGATCCGGCAGCTGTGTATCACACTGTGTAATCCCCCAAAATCAGGAGAAGTCCCCTGATAAGACAATCTTGCCTCTTCAAAGTTTTTCTGACACCACTGTGGCTGTACTGTGTGTGTGTGTGGTGTCACAATCATCAGCGAGAGATCTTTTCTCTTTATTATTCAGTAAAGTTTCTCAACCTTCGGCCATAAAGCTAAAAAATATGATATTTTGACATATGATAGATCTCCAAACACGTCCTCTGAATTATAAATCACAGCCGACAGCTCTTGCACTCAAATAGTCCCAACGACCAATTTACATTGGAGTTAAAATAATGCTCAACATTCGCCATGTGAATATTTCAATTTGAGAATAACATCTTGGACTGCCTCTTTTCATTTCCACTACCCCCTTTATCACTTGCCATTGTAATACTATTGCTGAATGTTTTATGTCATTGCCTTTTCTTTTCCTCAGCTCTTAACACTTCACACAAACAACGTGTGGCACATTACATTATCTCCAAGGCTGTGATGAGGAGCTCTAACGACAGCCATATTTCTTTCTGCCGTCATATTTGTGGCCTTCCTCGCTGGAGACAAAAATGTGTATAAAAGCTTGACCTTTTTTCTGCTTCCAGCAACCTGTCCTCCTGAAGACAAAGAACAGGTAGGGAAAAAATAAGCTGTCAGGAGCCAGCCTTTAGCTGAGCAATCAGTGTCTGGCCAAGATGTGAATGACTGAGTGCTGGCTTTAAATAAAGCAACACACCACTACATTGGGTCACTCATCACACACACACACACACACACACACACACACACACACACACACACACACACACACACACACACACACACACACACACACACACACACACACACACACACACACACACACACACACACACACACACAAACAAACAGTTAGAGACAGACACTTATACAAAGTCCTTCGTATGAAGATTGGCCTGAGGTGACAACAAGGGGGGGTCGGGTCGCACAGAGGTCTGACCTTCAGTCTGTCCACAGGATGACTGTCAGTCTGCCCATAGGCTAAAGATGGTAAGCTGTTGTGTGTGTGTGTGTGTGTGTGTACACTACCGTACAAAATGTTAGGGTTACATAGAAATGTCCTTGTTTTTGAAAAAAAAGAAGCAAATTTCTTGTCCAATAAAATAACATCAAATTGATCCGAAATACGGTGTGGACATTGTTAATGTTGTAAATGACTATAGTAGCTGGAAACGGCATTAAAAAAAAAGTTTTATCTTGTTCTAACAAATATTAAATTTGTTCCGAAGAAAATGATGGAAGGGAAACAGAAGAAAAATGTCCACATATTACAGTAATATTGAAGTATCTAACGGCACACCAGTTTGACACTTTGGAGACAGAAATGTGGGCACATTTGGGATGATGAATGAGAGTCTGTGAGCGTGACGGGAGAGCAATTCAGGCTTAAGCCTAATATCTTCTTTGCATTAAAATGAAGAGCTGAACAGTAAGCAGGATGCACACTGTATATCAATGTTTGTTGCTAACTAGCCACTACCTCAAGGTTTGGATTAGAGAGCTAAAAAAGACAGAATAGTCTGACACCACATGAAAAGGTTTCTAAAACCATATTCCACAACCACACTACCTGCCAGTCTCAATTAAGCACCGCTCCTTACTCCACTCCATGAATTATTGTTTTCATTTGCCAAGCCCTTGTAAGGATAACAGTGCCTCAAGACAGTTGAGAGATGGTCTCTTACCTTGTAAGGATAACAGTGCCTCAAGACAGTTGAGAGATGGTCTCTTACCTTAGCGATAGTCTCATGGAATTTGAAGAGGGGATCCAAGGTCTCCGGTGACTCTGCAGAAAACAGGGCTTCAGAGAGAAAACTGCTTTTCTGGGGGAAAGAAAATAACATGCCAAATATCATACTATTATTGATGTTGATATACAGCTATTGGATTTGGTTGAAATATTCACAGCATCATACTACAAATTCAGTTTCATACTATAGGCCAGGGATCATCAACTAGATTCAGCCACGGGCAGCTTTGTTTCTTGAGCGGATGGTCAGGGGGATGGAACATAGTTACAAATAAGTTGTAGACTGCAAATTGACCGCAAGAAGCCCAAACAGATATAATATTTGACTAAAGCATAATTTCAAACCTTGCTTACATTTGTACAGGATCACATATATATATCTCTATTACGTGTGGAAATACGTTGGAACAGATTTCCACAATGTAAATGACTTGGAGCTGATTTGCTGGTGTTTTTACAGTATTTTATGTCCCCCAACAAAAATAATAATAATTGGGGCCAAATAAAAAAACTTGCTGGTTAAATTCGTCCTGCAGGCGGGGTGCCAGTTGGGTGACCCTGCCATAGGTTGTTTACCTGTTATGTGACTGTCTCATAAACAGGGTTGAGAATATTCTGAGACTATTCTATGCTAATCGGCAAACCACTTTCATCATCCACACAGATCTCCCTTCACGGCTGCAATGATCTGAGGCAGACGCTAAAGTATTTTCTGTTATGTTGCACTACAAATCACAAGGCCATTAATTCCAAAAAACCACCAAACCTTTTCAGCGACATACCACTGTCAGGTCTTTTTGTACTGCTGTCAGACACATGCTCAGAAGTGGCACTCAAATAATACCTTACAGAGAGCCTCAGCCTCTCCATACAGCATCACCAGCAGCTCTGATTAAACATCTAAATATTTCAGACTACTTTGCAGCACGAGGAAGCAGCCAATAGTGGAGGATTATAAAACACAGCACAGTCTCCAGCCCCAGCCATCTAGGGCAGGATTCCCAGGTTATTGGGGAGAAAAATGTGAGTCACACATGAGTCATCAGCCAGAGCAGAGCCAGGCTAACAGTTGAAGTGGCTCTGTCCTCCTCAGCCATGGTACTTCTCACTGACAGATTAAAGAAATAATGGAAGTAGCAGCCCCCCACTGTTGTGACACATAGGCTAGGCTACACAGAGAACCCAACACAGGAGGAGGTGCAGATATGCAAGTATATTTACACACAAACTCATCAGACAATGCTCCATTTAGGAAATACACCTAAATGCCATTGTACAAATACTTTGGGTGCCAAAACAGATACTTTGTGTAGGTGAAGGAGCACACGGATTAGATGTTCAGACAAATGGCCATTAAAGACAACACTTCTGTCTCCTTTAGTTAAAGTCCTTTCTGTTTCTCTGTATAGTTTTATTTTACCTTTATTTAACTAGGCAAGTCAGTTAAGAACAAATTCTTATTTTCAATGACAGCCTAGGAACAGTGGGTTAACTGCCTTGTTCAGGGGCAGAACGACAGATTGTTAACCTTGTCAGCTCGGGGATTCGATCTTGAAACCTTTCGATTACTAGTCCAACGCTCTAACCACTAGTGGCCTATGGAGTACTATCATCCGGACACTTCCTATTTCTGTTAGGAGCCATCAAGTACCTTTTACATTGTTAGGTGATATGCGGTATACTGCAAGGTGCCTAATGAATGGACAACAACAAGGCTATCCACTGCTTTGATCCTCAGTGTGTCTAATTGTTACTTCAATAATTTTCTACACAGAGCACTGCATCATACTAATCTGTTCACTGAGTATGGACCAAAGGCTCGATTCAAAATGTACCATTGTTTGAGTAGTTAACCCTGAATATGTACGCTTGAAACTAGCAGATTGCGTGTCCCTGGGTAAACCAATTGTAGGTGTACTAGGTGTCACAATTCCCTGTGGAATGGGGTGGGTGTTCCCTGCCAGGCCTGTTAGTAGGAGCATGCCTGCCAACTGGTGGGAGTAAGGTAAACGCAGGAGGGGGAGCAGGGTGGGCAGATGGAGGCGCTAGAGTCAAGTGGTTGATCTCCTGTTTTGCTGATGACTGTAGTTCTGTTCAGCAAATCTCGCTCTGAATCCCCCCCAGAAAACAAACACAAACTAGCAGGAGGGCTGGAGGATAGGAATGAAAATCAAGATCAACAAGACTGTTGGCTTCTGTCCTGACCGTAGCACAAGGGGGTCACTGAGTTCTGTTTAAAGCTCAGACACAAATGTTAGGATTGTTAAACGTTTGCCTACCGACAGTACAGAGCACCTCTGTACAGAGTGTCAGCAGTCACTCTTTTGTGTTCACAGAGAAAATACTTTGGAAGTCGTCAGCCACTGAGCCTTGTTAAAATATTCCAAATCAGAAGGTGGAAGTAGCGTTGTTTGGGAATGCATATCCATGCGAATTGCTTTTGGTCTAGATTCCAAGCTATATGCGCTAATGCTGCTATTTTGTAGATAGCCCTTGTTGATACTAGCCAGCAGGCCACAGCTAGATAACTAGCAAGATGACGAATAAACAATTTAATTAACTCTCTATAATCCCATACTGCCAGTGCCAGCCAATAGCCAAATGTTTAGTTAGCTAACGTTATCCTATTCGCAAGCTAGCACAACGAAGCTAGCAAGCTAGCTAAAGACACTGCACTAACTAGGCAGCTACTGTAACACAGACAGCTGTTTCACGGAAATTAGCTAATCCATTGTGATTTAATTATAATGTTAATACTTGTCACGCCCTGACCTTAGTTATCTTTGCTTTCTTTATTATTTGGCAAGTCAGGGTGTGACAAGGGCGGTTTGTGTAGTTTTGTATTGTCTAGGGTTTTTTGTATGTTTATGCAGTTTTTTGTCGAGGTGTTTTTATGTCTATGGTTGCCTAGATTGGTTCTCAATCAGTGGCAGCTGTTTATCGTTGTCTCTGATTGGGGACCATATTTAGGTAGCCATATACCTTGGATAGTTTGTGGGTTGTTATTCTATGTTTAGTTGCCTGTTTGCACTAGTCATATAGCTTCATGGTTCATTTTGTTGTTTTGTATAGTTTTGTTCAGTGTTTGTTCTTTTCATTAAAAGAGTTATGTACGCTTATCACGCTGCGCCCTGGTCTACTCATTATGACGACCGTGACAGAACAATCCACCATAAAAGGGCCAAGCAGAGTGAAAAGGAGGAGAGGTGTTTGATGGAGCAGACAGCATGGACATGGGACGAAATACTGGACGGTACAGGATCCTGGACGTGGGAGGAAATACTGGCAGGGGAGGATCGCCTACCATGGAGGCAGGTGGAGATAGCACGGGAAGAACGACAATGATATGAGGGTACACGGCTAGCACGGAAGCCCGAGAAGCAGCCCCAATAATTTTGGGGGGAGGCACACGAGGAGATTGCATGAGTCAGGTCGGAGACCTGAGCCAACTCCTCAGGCTTACTGTGGGGAGCTTGTTACTGGTCAGGCACCGTGTTATGCGGTGGAGCGCACGTTGTCTCCAGTGCACTATTCTAGCCCGGTGCGCTCTATTCCAGCTCCTCGCATTGGCCGGGCTAGAATGGGCAGGAGGGTGCCGGCTCAGCGCTCCTGGTCTCCAGTGTACCTCCTCGCACTCGCCCTGATGTTTAGTTTTGTTCAGTGTTCGTTCTTTTCATTAAAAGAGTTATGTAGGCTTATCACGCTGCGCCTTGGTCTCCTCATTATGACGACCGTGACAATACTAACTACGGTGGTTTTCACTATATTCGGTGGTGGAGAGAGTAGAGAGCAGAAGACATATTGTTTATGTAAGCTGGAAAATGAAGCTTTGAATGGAGTAATCAGCGTGAAGATGTAGGTTACAAGAGGCTGCTGAGGGGAGGACGGATCATAATAAATGTCTGGAATGGAGCAAATGGAATGGTATCAAACACACGGAAACCAGTATTTTATCTATTTGATACCATTCCACTAATTCCGCTCCAGCCATTACCACGAGCCCGTCCTCCCCAATTCAGGAGCCACCAACCTCCTGTGATGTAGATCATCCTCCCCAATATCCCCAGGCTTTGACGTGTGGGATACTCTGGCTGAGAGTGCTTTGAGCTGTTTAGTGCAACATCATTAAATAATAATACATTTATTTGATATAGTGCTTTTCATTACAAACAAGAATCTCAAAGTCATGTTGAAAACCAAAACAAATGTAGGGATCTGTCACTTCATGGCTGATGGTCTTCCACAGCTTCAGATGCCTTTAGGCAGTTCAGAAAGGCAGTCAGCAGCAGTAGCTTGAGCGGCGGGAGCATCGGTGATAGACAGGCAGGGAGAAATGTCAGTCAGATAGGCCTACTGTTAGACAGGCCCGGAGCTCTTCATCAGGCACGTCATCTCCACCTCCGTAAGTAGGCTGGATCATCCACTATCAAGGTGTATCATCTACCTGGGAGTTGCTTGGCGACTGTAAAAGCGCCAGAAAACACCACCACACCTCGATAGTAGTCTGGAAGTGTCCCCTACGAGGCGTGGCTGCCATTCCCTCACATCCTTCCAGGAACCAGGACAGGTGGAACAAACAGACGGTTATCACCAGAAATGTCAGATCAACCCTCATTAAGGTAACAAAAACAAAACATTAATTGAAAAATGCAATTGAAACGATTTAAAAAAAAAACAGAAAATCTGTACAATATTTCCAGAGCTCTCTGCATCGGCGACCTCACAGCGCCATGGCAAACATGGAACCACATTTCAGAGCATTTCCCAGCCCCCAGAACTGACTCAGCTAGCACATAACATTCTGGGAATATTTATATATAATATATTTAAGAGTTTGATGAGAGTGTGGTTGTCCTATGGTTATTTTGAAAACAGTAAAACCTTTCACAACTTTCTGGGAATGGTGCAGGGTAGTTGATTTGCTTTAGTACGTTCTCAGCACATTTAAAGAACTTGACAAAAAAAATATTTTCTTGGTATTACTTTTAATTCACTACTTTAACACAACATTTACTAAAAGTTCAAACATGGTTACATTTCATTTCAATTTCGATAATGTTTGAGGAACGTTCTCCAACTGGTTTGCAATTGAGAAAATGATCAAATCGTTCAGAGAATGTTAAGAAACAGTGTCCTTCTTTGGGAATTTCAGTACTTCAGCATTACGTTTCCTACAAGTTTCCTCATGGTTCTATTTAAAGTCATGTTCTCAAATTGTTCTGAGAACATTAAGAAAACTTTCCCCCCCAAAAATCAAGAAAACTTTTGAGAAAGTTCTAAGAATGTTATTTAAAATACATTCCATTCTCAGCATCAACAAAACTCTCGCTATACTCTATCTTGTTAAGTGTGTTCAAGTGTGTGGGCCACATCTGATCTTAATGAGTGCTAACTGTTATAACTAACTGTTATAGGCCTATTTCTATTTTAAACTTGTCAATAAACAACTGTCTGGCTTTCTTGATGTCTATAGTATTCTCTCTGGTATGCAATCTGCTTTTCGCTCAGGTTATGAATGTGTCACTGCAACCTTAAAGGTCCTCAATGATGTCACCATTGTCCTTGATTCTCAGCAATGTTGTGCTGCTATTTTTATTGACTTAGTCAAAGCTTTTGATAAGGTAGACCATTCCATTCTTGTGGGCCGGCTAAGGAGTATTGGTGTCTCTGAGGTATCTTTGGCCTGGTTTGCTAGCTACCTCTCTCAAAGAGTGCAGTGTATAAAGACAGAACATTTGCTGTCTCAGCCACTGTCTGTCACCAAGGGTGTACCCCAAGGCTCGATCCTAGGCCCCACGCTCCTCTCAATTTACATCAACAACATAGCTCAGGCAGTAGCAAACTCTCTCATCCATTTATATGCAGATGACACAGTCTTATACTCAACTGGCCTTACACACACAAGTGTGAAGAATTGAATAAGAATATGTAAATATAAATATATGGATGAGCAATGGCCATGCGGCATAGGCAAGATGCAGTAGATGGTATAGAGTACAGTATATACATTTGAGATGAGTAATGTAGGGTATGTAAACATTATATAAAATGGCATTATTTAAAGTGACTAGTGATACATTCATTACATCCAATTTTTAATAATTAAAGTGGCTAGAGAATTGAGTCAGTATGTTAGTGATGGCTGCTTAACAGTCTGATGGCCTTGAGATAGAAGCTGTTTTTCAGTCTCTCGGTCCCAGCTTTGATGCACCTATACTGATCTCACCTTCTGAATGATAGTGGGGTGAACAGGCAGTTGCTCGGGTGGTTGTTGTCCTTGATGATATTTTTGGCCTTCCTGTGACATCGAGTGGTGTAGGTGTCCTGGAGGGCAGGTAGTTTGCCCCTGGTGATGCATTGTGCAGACCTCACTACCCTCTGGAGAGCCGTATGGTTGTGGGCGAAGCAGTTGCCGTACCAGGCGGTGATACAGCGTGACAGGATGCTCTTGATTGTCCATCTGTAAAAGTTTGAGTGTTTTCAGTGACAAGCTACATTTCTTCTGCCTCCTGAGGTTGAAGAGGCGCTGTTGCGCCTTCTTCACCATGCTGTCTATGTGGGTGGACCATTTCAGTTTGTCCGTGATGTGTACGCCGAGGAACTCAAAACTTTCCACCTTCTCCACTGCTGTCCCGTTGATGTGGATAGGAGGGTGCTCCCTCTGCTGTTTCCTGAAGTCTACGATCATCTCCTTTGTTCTGTTGACGTTGAGTGTGAGGTTATTTCCTGACACCACACTCCCAGGGCCCTCACCTCCTCCCTGTAGGCCGTCTCGTCGTTGTTGGTAATCAAGCCTACCACTGTAGTGTCATCTGCAAACTTGATGATTGAGTTGGAGGCGTGCATGGCCATGCAGTCATAGGTGAACAGGGAGTACAGGAGAGGGCTGAGAACGCGCCCTTGTGGGGCCCCAGTGTTGAGGATCAGTGGGGTGGAGATGTTGTTTCCTACCCTCACCACCTGGGTGTGGGTGGAGAGGGTATCAACGCTGCAGGCTAAAGTTAAATCTAGACTTGGTTTCCTCTACCGTAATCGCTCCTCTTTCACCACAGCTGCCAAACTAACCCTGATTCAGATGACCATCCTACCCATGCAAGTTAAACGAAATGTAATTTATAGATCGGCAGTTAAGGGTTTTCTCGAGCGGCTAGATGCTCTTTACCATTTGGCCATCAGATTTGCCACCAATACTCCTTATGGGACTGCACTCTATACTCCTCTGTAAACTGGCCATCTCTGTATACTCATCGCATGACCCACTGGTTGATGCTTATTTATAAAACCCTCTTAGGCCTCACTCCCCCCTATCTGAGATATTTACTGCAGCCCTCATCCTCCATATACTGTACATCACCCGTTCTGCCAGTCACATTCTGTTAAAGGTTCCCAAAGCATACATATCCCTGGGTCGCTCGTCTTTTCAGTTTGATGCAGCTAGCGACTGGAACGAGCTGCAACAAACACTCAGACCGGACAGTTTTATCGCAATCTCTTCATTCAAAGACTCAATCACGGACACTTTTACTGACAGTTGTGGCTGCTTTGTGTGATGTATTGTTGTCTCTACCTTCTTGCCCTTTGTGCTGTTGTCTGTGCCCAATAATGTTTGTACCATGTTTTGTGCTGCTGCCATGTTGTGTTGCTATCATGTTGTTGTCATGTTGTATTGCTACCATGCTGTGTTGTCATGTGTTGCTGCCATGCTATGTTGTTGTCTTTAGGTATCTCTTTATGTTGTGTTGTCTCTCTTGTCGTGATGTATATTTTGTCCTATATTTTTATTGTATTATTATAATTTTTTGATCCCAGCCCCCGTCCCCGCAGGAGGCCTTTTGTCTTTTGGTAGGCCGTCAATTGTAAATAAGAATTTGTTCTTAGCTGACTTGCCTAGTTAAATAAAGGCTAAATTTAAAAAAATGTAAAAGATGCATGAAATGTTTCCTTTGAAATGGGGCTTGTTAAAATTGACTAAAATGAACAGCCCTGTATGAGTAAAGAAAACATGGCATGCTAGCTCCATCCTGGTGGCGCAGTGGCCTAATTCCATGGATAGAGAACAGAAGATCATAGGTTTGAATCTCACTGATGCCATGCCACAATAAAAACATGTTCTCAGAATTTTATTTAAATACCTTCCTTCTCAGAACATTAATAAAACCTCCTAGGAAAACTTTCAGGGAACCATAGTTAAACATTCTCAGCAACTCCCTGCAACCTAAAAATGTATATTCCCAGACCAGGTAAAATGTTCACTACTGTTCTCAGAACATTTAAAAAATGTTCTGTTTTACCAGTCAGGAAACTTATGGCTTCAAAGGAAAACCAAAAACGTACGTTCCCACAACTTCCAAGGAACCAAATGTGCTAGCTGGGAATGGTCTATTGTTGGCAACAACAATACATGAATATTCATCCACAAAGAGAGGGAAATAATCAGAGGTGTGGCGAGGCAGGGGAGGAGAGCAGGATCAGCTGTCGTTTCATGCAGATATCACTAATTTAATCAACCGGGAGCTACAGAGTAGTGAGTTCAAGTGAAATAAGGATTCCATAAGGACAGCGCCAGCCACATAAAAAGAGGTGAACCTTTTCGCTTGAGGAAAAGGATAAAAAAATTCGCATTGTCAAGTTTCCACTCCAGCTGCATTTTCATTGATTATTTATTAATTGCTTTTTTATTTTATTTTAAGCTGGAGCAATGGGTAAACTCCATTTAATGGGTGATACGAATAGAGCAAAGATGTTCTGCAAGTAATGCTCATAATATGATACATATCATACAATGGCTGTTTCTGATAATCTTCCAAAACACTGACTCTCATAGAGGACAACTTATTGCTTTAGTAGAATCCCCGAGGAGAGATACTGATTCGCCTTAGTGACAAAAGTTAATGGGAGGTTATGTTATCTAAAATAAGTTTTAGAAAGTTAATTGAGGATTGCAGGCGTAATTCAGAGGAAAGATCATTATATCAAATGATTCTGTATTTATGGTAGACTCAAGATAAAGTAATTGATAATCAATGCAGACCTAAGGGCTTATACTATGTTCTCTCTGCAACAGAGGCACCAAAGAAATACCATTGGATAAGCAGTGGTTTGATATTAAAACTCCTCTAGGTTATTGAAGGGGGTGTTAAAACACTTTGGAAGCACTTGGTAGCATTTGATTTTCAACATGAGGATGTCCTTGGCAAGGAAAACAAGCACCAACTACAATACATACATTTCTATATTGTAGAGTCTTACACAGGCTGTTGTGTTGTGTTGGCAACAAAAACACAGTCACATTAACTGAAGCAAATGCTTGTTAAACCTTTGACACACAGTACAAAGTAGGCTGCGACACTGTCACACAGAGATTACAAAACGTGCGCCACAACGCAGAGACAGGGGAGCTATGGAACATGGTAACATGATGATTAAAATCCACCACGGATCAGTAATCGTCCACTGTCATTTGCACAGATTCTTAACACTTGTGGTGTACATTCCAATTTATACAACCATCAAACCAATGCCAAAGAAAGATCATTCTGAGGTGTTCATCTTCATGTGTTGACACTTCTACAATACATCGACATCCATTGAGCCAGGTTTTGTTCTGACGCCCCATGTGTCTACTGGCTCATAGAGCAGCCAGGCACCTGCCGTGAGGAGCTCCCTGCCCACACACTGTTCCATACAGGCCTGGAAAGTGTTAACTGGTGATTAGGCAGAAGAGCCAAGCTGAGCTGAGTTAATGATCTCTCTATCCCCTCACACACACACTCCCCTTCAGCGCCCACTTTCTGATCGGTCCCAAGGAAGCCTGGGCAGAGTGGAGACACAGCGGAGGGAAGGAGGGGTGCTGCCTGCCTGCCTTGATACTGTTTTACACCGACTCAGAGAGAGACTCAGAAAGAGCCTCTGAATCAATAAAGCAGGTCTGCTGATGCTGTGTTCATTTCGACTCAGCCGGAGCTCCCACTGAGCTGGGTTTGATTTGATGAGAACTCGGCTGGCTCCCTCTGAAAAAGAGATTGCCACTGGGTGTCACTGGGTGTGCAGGAGATGAGAAAGTCTTAGTGTCAGACTGTACTGCAGTCTGTCTGGGGAATGTGACTGACTGTCAGTCTGAGGGCCTGTCTGTCCTGTTGGAGTAGTGAGGCATGCCAAGATCCATCTTCCTCAACTCTCCTCTGAGAATGTCTTTGCTGCCTCCCTCCATATTTATTTAAAGGTTACTTCAGTAGCTCCAGCATCACACATCTACATGGTTCTATTGGAATGCATTCTACAGTATATGAATGAAGGCATCATATTTGTGACTAGGTGGAGGGTAGAGTATTTGCAAAGAAACACTGACATCTCAACAGCAAGAGGGAGGAGAGAGAGAAGAGTTCAGATGAGTATCCCCTGGTGAGGTTCAGACTAGTGGGAGTTCCAATAGGAACAGCACTCATCTGGGTCATCCTGAGCCCTTCGGAGAACAAACAAACACCACAGCGATTAGCAGACTATAGCACCTCCACTCAGTCAGATGTTCAGGTCAAGTGTGTGTGTTAGGGTTGGGCGATATATCAAATTAATTTGATTAATTCAAACGTATGTTTTAGCATGATATTCCAAATGCCTTTATTGCAAGAATAAAGTTTTTTTTAATGTTTAGTTTTTTATGAGAATTTACAACCCTGCTTGTTCACATGTTGTCTTTTGGTCTCATCTCCTTCGCTCCTACTTTGACTATGCACCTCCTCATTTACACACACACACACACACACACACCAAACTCCTCCCCCTGCCACTCCGAACATCCTCGGCTGACAACAAGCAGTTTCAACTCGCTATTTGCATTTGACGTTTGGTCCAACAGAATCACTCATATGAGACATTATTTGACTGTAATAGAGCAAAACATAACCTTTCTTACTATACCCTGACGTATATACTGACTTGCCTAGTTAAATAAATGTTAAATAAAATACAATGAATACCCTTTTATGTCTCAACTCTTCAAATTGTAAGACAACCAGACCCTGCTAAAATGGGAGTATCAATGAACATTGATTCTGGAAAATGAATGCTCAGTTTGACACGCATACCGCTAGCAGCACTTTAGCCACACACTTTTATACTAGTTGTCTAGTCTGTATGTGCAATAAGCATAAAAAAACAATTATATAAGGAATTGGCAACTCATTCTGAGAAATAAGGTAGGCCACTTGATTTCAACATCTGTACAAAGTGGACAGGCTAGCATGCTGTTCAAAACAGTTGGAGACAGACATAAGGGTGTGTTCATAACAATTAAACTGTTCTACCTTGTTAGCTAGCAAATAGATCCAAGTTGGCTAGACTTTTAATAGAAAGATTAGCTGGCTACTCACTAGTACCTCGACTCGTGCTTGGGAGATTGTTTATGAGATCTAGTTGTGATCATTTTATATAATGCCTGGCTGCTACACGAAGTTGGTCATTATTAGTGAATGTGTATTATGCATGGTCCTGGTTAAATTTGTAACAAAAAGGGCATTTTCATAGATGGACTTGACAGCCAGATCAGTATTTATTGCAAAAAAAAACAGGTTAAACTATTTTGACAAAATAATGTAATTATCAGTGATTCTTTTGATTGTGAAAGTCTTATATTTAGCCTAGGTATAATTTCACAAGCCCTGAATTTATTACATTATTCCTAACTGTTTGCAATGCAGTGTATTTTACTTTTAATTGTAAAACAAAGCTTATTCAGTGAAAATATTTAAAAAACGGAGATGCAGTAAATATCGTGAATCAACCATAAATTCTAAAAAGAATGTAGATATGATCTTTAGGTCATATCACCCAGCCCTTGTGTGTATGCCTGTGTCCGTGCATGCATGTGTGTGTTAGCTAAGACTGTCTAAAACACAATGTAACACAGCAGATACTGCTATACTTGTCATCCTTTATTACTGCTTTGTGATGTGACCATACATAGACAATATGGAAGCCCGGGCCGTTTTGCATGCTGTCTCTCACTTATGATCATATTACATCCACTGTGCCCACTCTGGGGTTAGCTAGCATACATTGAGGAAAAGTGATTTTGAAGAAACCTGCCTAAAAAGAGAGAACCCTAGAAGAGGACTTCAAAGCAGGCTGTGACTAGGGTAAAAGGCTATACATGAGGGAGTATGATTCCAGCCAAACACTCCAATGTCATGAAGGAAGGACTCTAAAATAGAAGATAGTAATCACCTTCAACAGCTTGAAAAATAACACAACACTGTTAGAAGACCTACCTAATTCAAATGTGAAATGGAGGCAGTAGGATCAGATACAACATAGAAAACTGTGAAACAATTGACATGGCTGTTTCTTCTACTTAATAACATTCCTTTAAAAGGGACAAGCTACGACTAATTTCCATAAATAAGGACAAATTGTGTATTTCCCCAGAGTATTCACGTCCCAATGGAACAACTCTCCAATTTCTGCAGTTGGCCCCATTTCAAAGCCAATGGAAATGAAAGAGATATAATAATAGAAGAGAACATTTCAATTTAAGACAAAAAGGTAGAGTTTCCTCTTACAAACCTTCAAGATATGCTAGACCTTGAAGCAAGAGCAACTAAATGGCTTAAATATGTGAAATGCTTTTCTCCTCTTTCATAGAACCAAAGGATAATTGCATTTTCTGTAGGATAACACATTTTCTGTAGGAGTACAGGATTTTCTATGTTTGCCTGTGGTAAGAAGAAGAGGAAGATTCATTCAGTAAGGCCTATTGTTTTAGACACAACTGATGTTGCTTACATGGTGCATTGTATTCCTAAACGCGTATTTGCAATCTCTTTTGCACCTTTGCAGCTCAGACACACCTTTCTCTTTATTGAGTAAAACATAGACTCATTAAGCAACAATAGGTTACTTTTGATTGCTCTTCGATTATACATTAATTGTCCAATCTGAGTTTGAATTGCCAAGGCCCAGGCTCCATTGATTTCCCTTCCCTTTGGCCCTATTCCTCAGTGTGCATTAAATACAATGACCTACTGTATTGACTGGTGTCCAAAATCCTATCAACAGTCTACAACATTATATGGACCACTTTGTAAAACCCTAACCCCTAATGGCATTACATTATGTCAATGGTAATATCGGCACCTAGAACCAAATCTCACACGCGTACTGGTTTCAATTGTCATGAGATGTCAATGGTCAATGAAAAAAAGTGTGATAAGGCATGATGTTCAATCTAAGAAGACCAAAGTGTGTGTTTCATACCAGAAGAGTGCTTTCAGTAACAGGGTCACCGCCATGTGTTAGGGCCAGATGGTGGGATACGCAGTAGCCAAGCCCAGCTCAGTTACTTGTCACTGCAATGAGGTAGAGCAGCGGATGGGCCGGGCCGGAGCAGAGGCAGAGCCAATTGATCAGCAGACTACTGAGTGTAGCCTCCCTCCCTCCCTGCTCCATACAGCTGCAGCCACTTCACACTGCTAATTAGATTAGCTCAGCGTACACTGGTAAAGCACCTCAGGACAGGAATTCTGAACACTGCTGTAACACTGCAGCAACCGGCAACCTAAACACAGCCAAAGAGCCGGGCAACGTCCGAGGGCGTGAGGAGATGGGCGTTTGCATGTGTGTCATAATGAGGGGATGTGTCATGGCGCTGTTTGGGAGAACCAGGGGAATATGAGGATGACGAGACACAGAACTCTGTTTGATGGTTGTGTTTCAGGGTCATAGTCCACACAAATGGAAACCAAACAGTATAACCAGAGTGTGGTCTTGTTTGACATTTCCAAGGGTCATTTCTCTAGCTAGCCTGAAAATCACATTACTTGGTATCATAACATTTGCGGTGTCCGGACAGCACTGATTCCCCTTCTCAGGACTCAGTGAGTGAAAATGGGCTGACAGGTTTTGGCATACCACACCTCTGGACTGTGATCGATAGTGACCTCCAGAGCAGAGCGACTGAGACCCAGTCAGTCAGTCTATTGGAGCCATCTGGTGAGAGAGCCTCAGGAGCAGCAACAGAGAGGAGCCTGGGTAGGCTCCCTGACCAGTCACATCCACTTAGACTAAAATGAGTGCAGTTGTGAAAAAACACAGATGCAAGCTAGTGTTTATAGCAATCTTGCCCAACACAAGTTGTGTTTGTATTTTGAAACTCTCTTTAAACACTTGAAAACATGATAAAACAGCTGGCATGGTGTTTGTTGATTCCATTTTGATGCATTCTTACAAATGTTTTAAATTGTTAAATGTTGTTGTAATTTGTTAGCTACAGTTTGAACATTGGACATCAAACTGTGTGTAGGGAATGCAGAAGGCACACCTGCATGCACACACGTGGTTCAATTATTTCAATTACAATTCACCCGTTTCTTGTCTGTGAGCTCAATGCAAACATTGCACCTTTCACTCGAGAAAAATCAGATCCAGCCTGAACTGTGAGATGTAGTATTGAGTTGTAGTTTCCGACAGGCCAATATTCTATGTAGTTTAGCACATAAAATGTGGTAATTAACTCCAATGACCATAATCCATTCTGCATCCACATGTCTGGTCTGTGTTTCTTTTACACCTGCTACAGAAGAGAAAAGAATGGTGATGGTGAGGGGATGTGGAGAGCAGCTGTTGCTTTGCGAGGTACATTCATTATTTTGAAGAACTACTAAATAGTGATTTTGTCACACAGTAGCTCTAAAAACATGAGATGATGACTGAATAAATAATAAAGTTAGCAAATAAAACAAATGTAATATACACAACAACTTAAATGTTTTTGTAAAGTAATCTGAATTAATTATGGTTAATAAGTGATAAGCAGTAATGGGCAGACTTGTATTAATTGTTTTATTCTGTGTTACCTAAATAATTAAACCTCAAATCGAAAACCATTATAATTTTTTTCTAATCGAACTGACCTCAAAAAGCACTAAATCGCTCAGCATTAATACATAACGGACACACACACACACACACACATAAAATGAAGGCAAGGAGAGCCTTTAAGCTAGTGTGTCATTTCAAATCTGACTCAGATGCATCCTCAAGCTGTTGGCTGCACAGGAGAGCCTTGTGATGAGCCTGGTCCCACATTGCAGTCTGTGGCTCAGGAATCTAATTCATCTGGCTCTAATTCAGCTCGATGTGTTGAATGCCAGGAAAAGGTTACTTTTACAGTTTAAAGCACACCAGTGTCACTGGGCTGATGCTTAGCCAGGCATGTTGTGAGGAAGAGACAGATGTACACATGAGTATGGAGAAAGTGTCATCACTGTGCAGTGTGCACAGCTACACTCCCTAACGGGGGAAAAGTTTGGCATTCCATTTGTTTATAAACTTTGCTGCCTTATCAGCACTCTATAGCAGTAAAATAGGAAAAATATCACATGTTTTACAGTGAGTGTGAATAATTGTATTCAAACCCTAACATCAAATATAAACTGGGTAAAATCAGCAGAGGCCCAAATATTTTTTTACTTTGATCTCTGAGGGTGATGAAAAGTTAATGAATGTTTGGTAGCACTTGACCCCATAACATTTTACGACACCAAGTTATGTCATAAAAGCTGACATAACTTGTCATAACCTGTCATAATATGGTCATAACACTGTCATGATCCATATATTTACACCTGTTGTGACATAGATTGCATTATTTTATGGCTGGTTATGACACCTACATAAGAGTGTCAAAACCTACATTTATTCAAATGTGTTTCTTCCCTGCTGAGAAGTTTCCTTTCGTTTGAAAAATGTGTTTCCTAAATCCTTTGCTGTTGTTGAAGTTAATTCTTTACAGTCATGTTTTTTCCCATCATATTTTAAATAACTTGTAGAAAATACACTTTGTGACTCTGTCATGAAGCATTATGACCATCCTGTGTCACTTTACTTGGACTAAGAAAATAGACTTTAAGAAGCCATCGTGATCATATCAGCCAGATCGGCCTATCACGTACATGCCCTTATATCAGTCATTACTCAAAAAGAAGGCGTCTTGTCCTGCTCCTGAAATCTGCTCCTGCATCCCAGTCATCAGCAACAGAGCATCGGGGTCTGACATCAATGTTTGCGCATTTACAATGATAATTTAAGATGGTTAATAAAATATATATATATACTGCATAAACTTACTGTTGACATGTAGGCTATTGTGTAATGGAATGTTTTGATTGTGCGGTAGGTTTTGACACGCTTATGCAGGTGTCATAACCAGCCATAAAATAATTGCCGTGGTAGGTTCTGTGGGATTCTACACTCTTAGGTATGTGTCATAACCAGTCATAAAATAACACAATATTTGTCATAATAGGCCCAAATAATTGTATATGGCCATATTATAAAAGGTTATGACAAGTTATGTCAGCTGTTATGACATTGTTATGACCGTGTCATAACTAGTTATGAAGCTGGGTTTCAAGTAAAGTGTTAACAAATTGTTTTGTCTAAATCTATACAGCACAGTATTCAGTGATTTCAAGACATTTAAAGCTTAGCTGACTTAAATCAGTACTGCCAGTGGCAGACATTTAACAAGATATCATCTTCCCTTTTTAAAGTTGGGGAAGTTATTTCAGGTGAGTGCTGTTCAGACAGTGAAGAGTCTGCATCATTAACGTGTAAATCACCAGAGGCCTGCGTCTACCAGATGTGTGAGCTGAGGATGCAAATTATTTCATCTCCACCACTCATCAACAGGAGGCGTGAAATGGAGGCAAGACGGGCCCTGGTGGCAGCTGTCATACTGACAGGGTCTGATGGCGACAGACAGTCACATAGACATGTATCTGGCTAAACTGAGATACATTGCATCATTTGCATAGGGAAATGACGTTGCAAAAGAGGCAAGAATGCATGTTGAATAACGATGCCCACATTAACAGAATAACGTAGAGATATAAATGGGCTTCTAGCAAAAACAAAAACTGCTACATTATATTTCCATACAGATGGCATTCAAAAGAACAAGAGACACACAAACGTGTGAGGAGACTTTTGAGACAGATCAGTGTGTAAACTTTGGAAAGAGCTGCATACTGGGAGGCAGACTCAACAGCCTTAAACACTGACTGTAATGAGTGTGTACTTGTCGAAACTGTATGAGGCAAGGCAACAGATGCTAAATGGGAGTACAAAATGTGCACTGGACCACGTTCTTGTCACAATCCCAGTTATTCTGGTACAGAACATCTGCTCGTTTCCTAACACATACGTGCCAGTGTACCTAGCATCTACATGTTTGCTTATAGGAAATCCTACAGTGAAATACATCACATTCCCTCAAAAATATATGCCCTCAATTGTAGCACACAACCCAATTCAGGATAATACCTTTAAACCAGGTGTCATAGACATAGCAATAGACAATCACACTGGACTTTTAACAAACAAGTCAATAAGGAGGAAAATCTTTAATTCACCTATAATGTTTGTAAATAATGGAGAAATCATCTATTACTACCAGACCCTATCATAAAATGTTATGCTTCTGTTTGTGTATGGGTCTCAGTACCTCTTCTGCTTTGGTCTGTTCAAATGCAAACTCCATAGTAGGGACAGCGAGGTGGTTGGCAAAGAAGCTGACGTCCCCAGGGATCTGTAGGGAGCTGACATTTGGTCCAGGGCAGCTTCCACCTCGAATACAGCTCAGCAGCTGCCTCTGAAAGGTAACAACAGACAGAGAGAGATAAAGAGAGAGAGGAGGGATGTGAAAGAGATTTGTCATTAAATAGAGAAGAGTTGTTTAGCAGAATACAAGGACTAGAGGGGAAGGGAAAGGCTGAAAACAATAGCACAATAGTTTTATAAATGCAGACAGATTGAACTGAGACAGAGAGAAAGCTAGAGAGACAGATATTCAGAGAGATACTGTAGATCTGGCAGTATGGTAGCAGAGGCTGAGTCTCAGCTGCTGATTGTGAATGCAGCTCAAGAGGCTTTGAAACAGAAGCTGTGGGGAACAGTTTCTAATAAATGTTTTCGAAAAAGCTGAAATGAAGGTTTAAGTTTAAAGATTTACTGTGGCTTGGTGTAACAGTCCCCCTGGATGTACTGTGGGAGGATGAGTAGGTAGTTTGGAAAAAATATGGGCCTCTAGAAATGTTAAATGCAGAAAGGGGAGATGAATAGCATGCATTTTAAAGGTACTAGCATGTACCAAAATACCAGACAAATCAGGAACAAACAGAAATCCAAACCAATTAACAGATCTTACTGTACAAACAGAATGAGCATATTTAAATGGATCTCAATTTGACTTTTGGCATCATGTTTATACCAGGTAACTCAGGGGGGACGACACATTACCAACATTACAGAAAACATACTAAAACAGAAACAAGAATCTGAGAGGAAGTATCCAACCACTGTAAGATACTCAATGAAAGGGCAGCAGAGGCCATTCAATTCCAGATAAAGCTAAGAATCTTGGAGAAAGGAAACTCAATAGCACGGAGATTGAGAGGAGAGAAGGGAGAGAATGGGTCATTCTGTCCTGTGTTGCCTTGCCTCCCGCCTTCTCCCAATCAATATTTAATTTATTTGTCTGCTATGATAACGAGATAGTGAAATCATTGTTTATATATTTGTGCTTAAATGATCCTGTAGCCGAGAGGAGGCTGGAGTTTGGCGTGCAGCCAGAGCAGCTGTGGGCCATCCACTATGCAGCATCCACTCCTCTGTACTACAGTACACTACCCAGATGATGCATTAGATCACGCTGTAGCAGCAGCAGTACCACCTGTAACCATCAGTTAACCAGGCTTTTATCAATTCACAATGCTCACAGTACACTGCCCTGCATAAGCTGTTATAGACTGCTTCCCATTCCAGAGATAAGAAACAACAACTTCTCGTAATGGCAATCTGCTAAAGGGAAGGAAATGTACACTGTTATGAATGTTTACATATACAGTTGAAGTCGGAAGTTTACATACACCTTAGCCAAATACATTTAAACTCAGTTTTTCACAATTCCAATTCCTGACATTTAATCCAAGAAAAAATTAAATTATCACCACTTTATTTTAAGAATGTGAAATGTCAGAATAATAGTAGAGAAATGTATTTATTTCAGCGTTTATTTCTTTCATCATATTCCCAGTGGGTCAGAGGTCTACATACACTCAATTAGTATTTGGAACCATTGCCTTTAAATTGTTTAACTTGGGTCAAACGGTTTGGGTAGCCTTCCACAAGCTTCCCACAATAAGTTGGGTGAATTTTGGCCCATTCCTCCTGACAGAGCTGGTGTAACTGAGTCAGGTTTGTAGGTCTCCTTGCTCATACACACTTTTTCAGTTCTGCCCACAAATTCTCTATGGGATTGAGGTCACGGCTTTGTGATGGCCACTCCAATACCTTGACGTTGTTATCCTTAAGTCATTTTGCCACAACTTTGGAAGTCTGCTTAGGGTCATTGTCCATTTGGAAGACCCATTTGCGACCAAGCTTTAACTTCCTGACGGATGTCTTGAGATGTTGCTTCAATGTATCCACATAAGTTTCCTCCCTCATGATGCCATTTATTTTGTGAAGTGCACCAGTCCATCCTGCAGCAAAGCACCCCGACAACATGATGCTGCCACCCCCGTGCTTCACGGTTGGAATGGTGTTCTTCGGCTTGCAAGCCTCCCCCTTTTTCCTCCAAACATAATGATGATCGTTATGGCCAAACAATTTTTGTTTCGTCAGACCAGAGGACATTTCTCCAAAAAGTACGATCTTTGTCCCCATGCGCAGTTGAAAACTGTCTGGATTTTTTATGGCGGTTTGGAGCAGTGGCTTCTTCCTTGCTGAGCGGCCTTTCAGCTTATGTCGATATAGGACTGTGGATATAGATACTTGTGTACCTGTTTCCTCCAGCATCTTCACAAGGTCCTTTGCTTTTGTTCTAGGATTGATTTGCACTTTTCGCACCAAAGTACGTATATCTCTAGGAGACAGAACGCGTCTCCTTCCTGAGCGGCATGACGGCTGTGTGGTTCCATGGTGTTTGATACTTGCATACTATTGTTTTTTACATATGAACGTGGTACCTTCAGGCGTTTGAAAATTGCTCCCAAGGATGAACCAGACTTGTGGAGGTCTAAAACTTTTTTCTGGGGTCTTGGCTGATTTCTTTTGATTTCCCCATGATTTCAAGCAAATAGGTACTGAGTTTGACGGTAGGCCTTGAAATAAACTCAGTAAAAAAAGAAACTTCCCTTTTTCAGGACCCTGTCTTTCAAAGACAATTCATAAAAATCCAAATAACTTCATTTTAAAGGGTTAAAACACTGTTTCCCATGCTTGTTTAAAATTACCCTTAAACAATTAATGAACTTGCAACTGTGGAAAGGTTGTTAAGACACTAACAGCTTACAGACGGTAGGCAATTAAGTGCAAAGCTATGAAAATTTAGGACACTAAAGAGGCCTTTCTACTGACTCTGAAAAACACCAAAAGAAAGATGCCAAGGGTCCCTACTCATCTGTGTGAACATGCCTTTAGCATGCTACAAGGATGCATGAGGACTGCAGATGTGGCCAGGGCAATAAATTGCTGTGAGTACTGTGAGACGCCTAAGACAGAGCTACAGGGAGACAGGACGGACAGCTGATCATCCTCGCAGTGGCAGACCACGTGTAACAACACCTGCACAGGATCGGTACATCCGAACACCACACCTGCGGGACAGGTACAGGATGGCAACAACAACTGCCCAAGTTACACCAGGAACGCACAATCCCTCCATCAGTGCTCAGACTCTCCACAATAGGCTGGACTGAGGGCTTGTAGGCCTTTTGTAAGGCAGGTCCTCACCAGACATCACCGGCAACAACGTCAACTATGGGCATAAACCCACCATTGCTGGACCAGAGTGGACTGGCAAAAAGTGCTCTTCACTGACGAGTCGCAGTTTTGTCTCACCAGGGGTGATGGTCGGATTCGTGTTTATCATCTAAGGAATGAGCGTAACACCGAGGCCTGTACTATGGAGCAGGATCGATTTGGAGGTGGAGGGTCGTCCGTCATGATCTGGGGCGGTGTGTCATAGAATCATTGGACTGAGCTTGTTGTCATTGCAGGCAATCACAATGCTGTGCGTTACAGGGAAGACATCATCCTCCCTCATGTGGTTCCCTTCCTGCAGGCTCATCCTGACAAGACCCTCCAGCATGACAATTCCACCAGCCATACTGCTCGTTCTGTGCGTGATTTCCTGAAAGACAGGAATGTCAGTGTTCTGCCATGGCCAGCAAAGAGCCCAGATCAGCACATCTGGGACCTGTTGGATCGGAGTGTGAGGGCTAGGGCCATTCCCCCCAAAAATCTCCGGGAACTTGCAGGTGCCTTTGTTGGAAGAGTGGGGTAACATCTCACAGCAGGAACTGGCAAATCTGGTCCAGTCCATGAGGAGGAGATGCACTGCAGTACTTAATGCAGCTGGTGGCCACACAAGATACTGACTGTTACTTTTGATTTTGACCCCCCCCCCCCCCTTTGTTCAGGGACACATTATTCCATTTCTGCTAGTCACATGTCTGTGGGACTTGTTCAGTTTATATCTCAGTTGATGTCAATTAGCCCATCAGAAGCTTCTAAAGCCATGACATAATCTTCTGGAATTTTCCAAGCTGTTTAAAGGCACAGTCAACTTACTGTATGCAAGACTTCTGTGATAATGTGAATTATGAGTGAAATAATCTGTCTGCAAACAATTGTTGGAAAAATGACTTGTGTCATGCACAAAGTAGATGTCATAACCGACTTGCCAAAATTATAGTTTGTTAACGAGAAATTTGTAGAGTGGTTGAAAAACTAGTTTTAATGACTACAACCTAAGTGTATGTAAACTTCTGACTTCAACAGTATTATCCCTGTATGTAATGGCGATTAGAGAAGGTTTCTTCCCTGTACAGGGGCTGTAAATCTTGTAATGGCGCTGTATTTTCTGCAATCCATCTCTAATCGACTCATATTGACTGGGGAGTGCCCTGCAGTGTGTGAACCCAGGCCTCAGAGGGCTAACTGATCAATGGATCCTTTAATAGGCAACTTAACTGGATTACTGTGATGCACACTGACATGCTGTCTGACTCTGAACAAAAATACAGTGGGGGGTGAACAACATAAAGAAATGGGCAGTAGAATCTGTGGCCATGTGTGATGCATTCAGATAATGTCAATGTTTTGACATGTTCTTCTACAGTAAATAGCATATATGTTGTATGTATGTAAAAGCATAATCATTGGCCTAGTTCTGACTTCAAAGAAAAGAGGGCTACATTTTGATATTCAGGTCCTCAGAGGAGGTGTTTTCAATAGTATAACTTGTAGAAGGAAGGGAAGCGCTTCTACGGTACACAATAGTAGATATTTGAGAATAGAAGGTGCTCTTTGGTAAAAGGGGTATATAGGTCATCAAAAACAAAAAGGAGGACCAAGGAACACTTCATTTAATTAAAGGGAAACTTCACAGCTAGACACTATTTGGGCTGTCTTCCTACATAATTATGAGTGAGTGTGTTTATGAAATAATTATGCACTGTAGCTGTATTTTTGCATTTTTGCGCTGGGATAGTTCAATCAATTGCATCATTGGTTGATTGAGCATACTATCTGAAATAAAAAAATAAATGGAGGCATGTTTTGTAGCAATTATTGTGGCCTTTGTGTTTTGCCGATTGCGCGATCATGCTAGAGGTGAGTATATATGGTTGTTCTTGTTCAATAGAGCCATTGGACTTGTCTCAATAATGTTCCTATCTATTTTCTCTGGATTTGTTAAGACTACAGCCCTGCTTCCTTGTTCCCGACCCTCAAAGGCGGCCTTTTCAAAACAAGGGGCAGTGCTAGTTTACAAGTTCACTGGAGTTGTTACCGTGCATCTATCCGAGATTGCTAAATAATTAGCTCCAATGGCTGCTTCTGATGATTCCTCTTTACAAGAGCTGAACCACGAAACATTTTTGAAGAATGAGTTGAGACAGCGATTATTTTTTTTGCGAGACCAGCAAGCAGTGGCGGCAGCCTAGACTTGCTGGACCAGGACTCATGAGGGCAAATTACAAACAAGTCATTTGTTTAGCTCTTGGTAGTTAGCTAGCAATATTACCTCTCATTTTACACGAGGCAGTGTTATTCAGTACAGTACAATTTGGTGATCAATTCAGCCATAATGGGGCTTGTTGGTACCACTACAAGCCAAACTAGCCAAGTTTAGCTAGTTAGCTGTATACGTTAAATGTACTGTAGTCTAACGTTGTAGCTAGTTAGCCTCAGTGCCTCTCGTTAGGAACAAAACTGGAGAAATGTTTTGATGATCGCAGAGTAAAGGAATGGCTTTATGACTCATTAATATTGGAGTAACTATGCCTGGTGTTGTAGCTAGCTAACTACTGTGTATGTGGGATGTCTCATATTCTACACCATGAACAACCTCTTGCAGAAGATTTGTATGTACTGAAAGTATCCTGGAGAGACATGAAGACTGATCATGAAGATGTGTAAAACATGAAGACTGAAGTGTAACCATAAAATAAACCATGTTCATCTGTAAACAAAAAGTTACAGTAGACTGGTATGTGTTTTGTTACACTTAAGAGTCAATAATGGGGCAGACGGGCTGTTAGCAAAGATGTGAAAAGTTTGAGGGGGGCTTGAACTGTAGACCGTTTAGTGGTGTGTAGAGTTGCGCTGTTGAGTAGACAAGCACTGCCAGCAATAGTGAATAGGCTAGAAGAGTATACCAACACCCCTCTCTCCCATGCCAAAGAACTGACTGCAAGGGTGTGAAAAGTTTTAGGAGCACTTGTATTGTAGACAGTTTAGTGTATTAGTGATTTTATTTTCTCTAGGGGATATTGCGCTTTCATAAATACCTTTGGCTGTCCTGGCTTGTTTCAAAGTCAGATGACGTTGAGCTTATTCCAGGGTGAAAGTTTTCATCCGACGTGTTTACAGGCTCTACTACTAAATTCAAGGTCATCAGCAGCAGGATTCAGAGATGTGGACTCGAGTCACGTGACTTGGACTCGAGTACCACTCAGTCGCACATTTTACGACTTGAAACTTGACTTGTCAAAAATAAAAACCCTTGCCACTCGACTTCGACTTGAGCATCTATAACTTGTGATTTAACTTGGACTTGAGCTGTATGACTCAATTTGTCATCTTGCGCACAATGTAGGCCTATCTGTTCTTTATAGCGGAGTGCTGCATGTTCTGTGCATTCTGTTCTGTGTCTTGACCAATCATATTCACTGAAATCACAGGTTGCGCTCCGGGCACAATGCTCGTCATTTAGCAAAGCGCAAGCCGCTCTACTGTCGTCTTAGCAAACGTGATAACACATCACTCCTGACAGACACAAGCAATAACTCTTCACAGAAATATTGCAGCAGCCTACAACTAAACTGTATGAGAAGAAAACACGATTTCTCCAGTCTGATCAACTAGGCTACTGATAACAACCGCAGCCCGCAGCTGCATAGGCTCCAGCCAATGGACCCTGTCCCCTCTGGCCAGTGTAAACAAAGTGGTAATGTTATGTAACCTATCTATAGACCATTTATTTGTATTAGGAGAAAATGTGAATATGATCAAATTTGGTGTAGGCTATATTCAAACTTGGGCTGGCTGGCTAGGCAATCTTGACCTTTTCAATACAAAATTATTAACTGAAATGAATTGAACACAATACCGATTACATAAATACACTGTGTGAGTCAATTTTAATTGCAGTTGATATAGGCTTATACTATGTAAAACTGCATAATGCAAGCTCAGCCCTGTGAGCTCTACTGTCCAATTGCAGAGGTTGTGTCTGTGTAAAGAAAAGTTGTAAAATATAATGAATATGAACAAGTACAAGGTTGCTGCAGTTTAACAGGGTTTTCATTCTTCCTAGGAACAGGTTTTTCAGATAGCCTAGTTGTGAAGCGCATTGGGGCAGTAACTGAAAGGTCAATAGTTCAAATCCCTAAGCTGACTAGGTAAAAAAAACTGTCTTTGTGCCCTTGAGCAAGACACTTAAACCTAATTGTCCATGTAAGTCACTCTGGAGAAGTGTCTGCTAAATGACTCAAATGTAAATAAAATATAAACCTTTGCACAACTGATTAATCACTAATAGACCCTATAGAGTTAGGAAAAGCTCCAGGCCAAAGGTAAAACAATTTGCCCCACCACTCTGAAAAGCATACATTACACTTTTAAAAGACAGAGGCAAACCATAGAGAAACTGAAGGAGCTTTTTTTAAGTGAACATGAATAGGTACCAATAAGTACATTATGATTGAAAAGCGCCACACTAGCCAGGGACAGGTTTGATAGAGCCTCATAAGCACAGGCTGTGTGATGCTGCAAGTCTCTTCCTGCCCTGCACAATTAATCCACACTCTCTGGCTCAAAATATAGCATCAACTTTGTAGGCCTATCTGTAGGTCTATCTCCCTGTTCACCCATGACTGCGTGGCCATGCATGCCTCCAACTCGATCATCAAGTTTGCAGATGACACAACAGTAGTAGACTTGATCACCAACAACGACGAGACAGCCTATAGGGAGGAGGTGAGGGCACTCAGAGTGTGGTGTCATGAAAACAACCTCTCACTCAACATCAACAAAACAGAGTAGATGATCGTGGACTTCAGGAAACAGCAGAGGGAGCACTCCCCTATCCACATCAACGGGACAGCAGTGGAGAAGGTGGAAAGTTTCAAGTTCCTCGGCGTACACATCATGGACAAACTAAAATGGTCCACACACACAGACAGTGTTGTGAAGAAGGCACAACAGCACCTCTTCAACCTCAGGAGGCTGAAGAAGTGTGGCTTGTCACCTAAAACCCTCAGAAACTACTATAGATGGACAATTGAGAGCATCTTGTCAGGCTGTATCACCGCCTGGTACGGCAACAGGACACCTACAGCAAGATAAGTACAGATACATCAAAGCTGGGACCGAGAGACTGAAAAATAGCTTCTATCTCAAGGTCATAACACTGAGAGTCTGCTGCCTACATACAGACTTGAAATCATTGGCCACTCTAATAAATGGATCAGTAGTCACTTAATTAATGCCACTTTAATAATGATGTTTACATATCTTGCGCTACTCACCCCAGATGTATATACTGTATTTTATACCATCTATTGCATCTTGTCTATGCCGGTCAGTCATGACCCATCCATATATTTATATGTACATATTCTTATTCCATCTCTTTAGATTTGTGTGTATTAGGTAGTCGTTGTGGAATTGTTAGATTACTTGCTAGATATTGCTGCATTGTTGGAACTAGAAACACAAGCATTTCGCTACACTCGCAATAATATCTGCTAACCAATGTGTATGTTACCAATACAATTTGATTTGATAACCTAATATTGGTAACAAGAAAGCAATAATAGCAGAATGATTGCAAAGATAGCAGAATGATTGCAAAGAATGATGCAAAGCCAACCTGAACTCAGGGGTAGACAAAACATAGTAAATGAAAATCCAGGATGCTTAAACCACTAGGCAAAGACATCAGTTCAACGTCTAGTTTTGATTTACATTTGGTTGTCTTACTAACATAAATTCAACATGAAATCAACAAAAAGTGTCACCATTTCATTGGATTTAGGTTAAAAGTTGGGTTTAAAAAAAAATCCCTTACGTTGATTACTTTTTTATAATCATATCATGTTTCCATGTTGATTCAACATTGTGACTTTGAATTCATGATATGTTACGAATTACAATTAGTATGATATGTTACAAATTCCAAATCGTACAATATGTTTAAAATTTGCAATACGTATGATATGTTACGAATTCCAATATGTTGTGGCTAACATGAACATGTCTAACTTGCACCGCTATGCAATTATTAAGAGACTAGATACAAATAGCTAATCCTGGTGACCAATGTTAAAGCATTCATTTATTGAGGCAAACAGATCAGGGATGTCAAGGTGGTACCCAAGCATATGCTATGTGTACAGTGTATATAACAACTACCAATAGACCTACTACATTATAAGCGTTGTCAATCAAAGAATTACTCTCTAAAGCGAGGAATGCATTTACTCAATTCAACTAATAATTTATTAGTCACAAAATAATTAGCACTCAAAAAATTACAGTGTTAATGAAATACATGATACATTACAGAATAGTCAATTATTATCACCAATAGGCTAAACTTAATGTGGTCTTCAGTTCAGAATAATCTCTAAGAGAAACAATGATGTGTGTGATAGTATGATGTGTGTGATAGTTCTCAAAATATGAACAAATTCACTGTCCTTTTAACCAAATTCAAGCAGAAACTCACACCCAACCTGAATGAAAATGTCTTTGCTAGTAAAATCAATAGACTGGAACAACACACCCAGATTGTAATCTAACCAACTCAATTTAAATGATAAGAGTGCACCCCTGTGTCGCTCTTCTTTGAGCTATACACCATCCAACAAACAAAATAACAGTTTCCCTGTCACAATAAATCCATAGGACTTACAGTACAATAACACATATCAACATTCGTAGCTCTTTGTGGACTCTTGAAACAATCCAAACATGACAATTTCATTCACACAGTAACATTCATTGAGTCAATTTCACATTTTCATCTGTTTTCATACCTCCTACGCTGTCCATAATCCCATGGTTCTGTGGGAACGTTCTTCCCCGGAGAAAGACACAGATAAGGTATGTTTGACCCCTATATAGCCCACAGATGGTCAGCCTTCCCAAAATGTTCAGAAAACGTGATTGAGTGGGCCTGGCCACTGGTGCCTGCAAGTCGCCAGTTGAGAGTTTCACCTTCTCTCATTCTTTTGTTTCTCACAAAATGGCCTTAGATCTTTCACCATTGGCATGCTAATGTTGGGTGCTGTAAACTGAGATGCTAATACATTTTATTTCATTTTATTTTCAAATATACTGTTTTTATGATGCAGCCATCTTTGATATCTTTTATGTATATCTGACTAATTTGGTAAAAACCACATCTGAAGTTGCTATTGACTAATCCAATCAGATAAAATAAAATGTTACGCTCATTAAAATGTAAATGAATGTGAATTTCTCTGTGATGTGTTGGTGTACCTTCAGTTCTGTTTTGCTCTTACAAAGAAGAACGGAAACATTCCTTTCTAGCTTGCTTACCTAAGGTTATGTGCACGTCTAAAGATGAAGACAATACTACCCGCCAAAAGGACATTTCTGATGTGATGCCGCTAGGTCCATGAACTGCTGGTCAGAAGATCGTCTACAGTGACTACAGTGCTGATCATACGGTTTTGAACACTTCTGTCTGACGAAGAATCAGATGTGTTCATGGGGAGGATTATGTAAGGCGACCCAGCCCCCAAAGTGACTCTTTACACAGTATGTAAGGATTCCTCTGTGTTGTGTTAGGAATTCAAGATTCTCAACCCCCATTGTCACACCTCTGGGTAGCAGAGGCTCTGTTGTCTTTACAGGTCTGTCGTTCTGATATCTGATTGGAGTAAAACTTTACAGTAAATCTATTGATCAACAACTCCAAATCCAAACAACTCAGATGTTATAAAAGGGTCTTTCTCTTTATTGTTGCTGACCTGCACTGGTGAGATTTTATTTTATTTTCCTTTATTTAACTAGGCAAGTCAGTTAAGAACAAATTCTTATTTTCAATGACGGCCTAGGAACAGTGGGTTAACTGCCTGTTCAGGGGCAGAACGACAGATTTGTACCTTGTCAGCTCAGGGGGTTTGAACTTGCAACCTTCCGGTTACTAGTCCAACACTCTAACCACTAGGCTACACTGCCTCCCTACACTGTTTATTTTTCTCTCTGTAAAGACAACCATCCCACCTCAGACCGAACTTCCACACACTCAAACAACCTGTGCGGGAAAGGGGGTCATTTCTCCAGAACCTCCCCCAGTTCCTACACTAGCAGGACAAGGGCCAACACGACCAACCCCACTAACCCAAATCCCAAACCCACTGTCCCCCACCCCCTTCACCAGACAACAACAACAAAGACCCAGACCTTTCCACAGGGACTGCCCAACCCACCACCCAAGATGTCTCAGAAACGGCCCCCACCCCGTCACCACCCAAGCAATCCCAGAAACAGCCCCCACCGCTGCTGGCCCCTCCAATCCCTTCCTTGCTACCTCCACACCCTCCAAACCCCTGGTCAAAGGGGAGCCGATTTAGAAAAAGGCCATACAACCGGAAGTCCCCCTCGCCTCACAACACTAGTTCTGAGACGACAACGAACTAATCTGGACAAAAATTACCAAAAGGAAAAGACCAGACAAAAAACAGACCAACAAGAGACCAGACCAGAAGAGCACCACAGAACCCAAACCCCGACGCCAGCTAACACGACCCACCAAATCCCCTACACCAGGCAGTCAGTAGGGAGGCATGTCAAGACCTGAGAACAGCCAAAAACCACCCAACAACACAAACGACCGCTAGAGGCCCTCATCCAAATATGCAATGACACGATCAGACCTGAACCCCCCAATAAGCCTTTATCATGACCCTGACAACACACTCCGAACAGAAGGACTTTCTTCAGATGGCTGTTCCTGGTTGCCTACTAACAAGGGAATCCATCTAGAGATGGCACAAGGTACTGTACATACAGAGAACTGCACCACGGAGGCACTCGCACTGAACACACCCACCAACTGTTTGTGAGTGCTCTGTGGCCAGGTGGATCTGGGACCTGTTTGCTCCCTCTGTCTTCCAGCCTCCTCCTCCTCCAACACCAGCCCAGGCCGATGGACAATACCCTCCACCACTCCCACCCCCCTGCTCACTCTATCTCCCTTTCCCCTTCCTCCCTCTACGCTTATCCCTCTCACGGAACCAAAACCCGACCAAAAGCAGGAACCATTCATCACCACACCAGAAGAGGTGCGGAGGAATGACCAAAGCTCTAGACCTACGCCCGGAGCGAGCAGGTCACAGGGCAGTACCATCACTGACCTCCGGGTCTATGTGCTTCCAGGTGTGTCTGCTCACTCCTCAGGTTGTCCTTCCTCCCCTCTGCAGAGCCAACCCCAGTCCCAGCACCACACCCAGTCACAACACCAGAACACTGGAAGAGGCGGGGAGGAGGGGCCAAAAACAGACATTCACCTGGAGCGAGCAGACCGACCACAGGGGAGTGCCACAATTGACCTCAGGGTCTAGGGCTCCATTGAGTGTCTGCTTGCTCCTCAGGTTGTCCTTCCTCCCCTCTGCAGACTCAGCATCACTACCAGCACCAATCCAGATACCAGTTTCCAGCACCAGACACAGCACCAGATAAGGTGCAGAGGAGGGACCAAACACCAGACCTTCACCGGAGCAAGCAGGCCACAGGGAAGTACCACCATTGACCTCTGGGTCTAGGGCTCCCTTGTGTGTCTGCTTGCTCCTCAAGTTGTCCTTCCACCACCCTATACAGATCCCGAGCCAGCACCATCCCCAGTTCCTGGTTCCTGTTTTTTCCCAAGTCCCCTTTCCCAGCAAAAGACCCAGCAACAACCTCTGGTTTCCAGCCCTCGTACCAGCATGATTTCCAACCTGACCCCAACACCAACCCAGGTATTCCCGGTCCCAGCCCAACACCAGCACCAACCCTGGACACAGCACCAACAAACCACAATTACAGTACCATCTTCATCCAGCAACTGCCAGCCCAGAGCCCACTGCTTCCCTAACACAAAGACCCTAACACACTATCAACCACTCCACCAGACCAAACATGACTGACTGATTGACTGACGGACTAACTAATTGATAGACTGATTATGGCTACAGTACCTGTTTTTTTATTGAATGCATTAGTTTTTTTGTGTTTTTCTTTGTTTTTCTTTTTATTCGATTAGTTTAGGTTGGATTGATTACTTATTGTTTGAAATGTTTATTATTTTGAATTTTAACCACAGTTATTTGAAATTTTTACTTGAATTTTGGAACAACCAAATAAATGTACCTGTCTTTCTCTCTCCACTCCAGGGATTCTTGGGGCACGGCCTTTCAGGCTATGCCCCTCTCTTTTCCTCTCTGATCATGCTTAGAATAATACCTTGTATTGCTTGTTAATGCTTTGTATGTGATTTATGCCTTATATGCTTTTATTTATTTTATTTATCGTATATGATTTATGCTTTCTATGTGATTTCATTCATTTTACAAAGTGATCACATTGACATTTCTTGATTGCTTATTACTGTAGCTCAACTATAGTCTCATGCATATTTGTATTATCTTTATGGAATCAGATAAACATTTGAATAGGTTTAATTGCATAGTCTTATTATGGGTCAGATGTGAGGTAAATGTAATATACATATCAAATATCACCCCACTACAGTGTTTATACCCCTTAACTTATTCCACATTTTGTTGTGTTACAACCTGAATTAAAAATGGATTAAATATATGTATTTTCTCACCCATCTACACAACATACCCTATAATGACAAAGTGAAAACAAAATGTTTGCAAATTTCTTGAAAATTAAATACAGATGTATCTCATTTCCATAAGTATTCACACCATTGAGTCACCTTTAGCAGCGATTACAGCTGTGAGTCTTTTTGGGTAAGTCTCTAAGAGTTTTGCACACCTGGATTGCACAATATTTTCACATTATTCCTTATAAATGTATTCAAGATCTGTCAATTTGGATGTTGAACATTGCTAGACTCAGGTTTCAGGTAAGACCCAAGTGCAGACTTTTGAAGTAACAATGTTTATTACAACAACAGGGGCAGGCAAACAACAGGTCAAGGCTTGCAAGGGTTGATAATCCAGAGTAATGGGGCTAAGGTACAGGACGGCAGGCAAGCCCAGGGTCAGCTCAAGCAGAGGACAGTAAAGCAGAGTAGGGGCAAAGGCACAGGATGGCAGGCAGGCTCAGAATCAGGACAGGCAAGGGTCAAAACCAGGATGACGGGAAAAAGAGAGACTGGGGAAAAGCAGGAGCTGAGACAAAACGCTGGTTGACTTGAACAAACAAGACGAACTGGCAACAGACAAACAGAGAACACAGGTATAAGTACCCAGGGGATAAGTGGGGAAGATGGGCGACACCTGGAGCATGGTGGGGACAAGCACAAGGACAGGTGAAACAGATCAGGGCGTGACATAGACAACCATTTTCAGATCTTGCCATAGATTTTCAATCCGATTTAAGTCAAAACTGTAACTAGGCCACTCAGGAACGTTCTTTGTAAGCAACTCTAGTCTATATTTGACCTTGTGTTTTAGGTTATTGTCCTGCTGAATGGTGACTTTGTCTCCCAGTGTCTGTTGGAAAGCAGACTGCACCAGGCTTTCCTCTAGGAGTTTGCCTGTGCTGAGCTCTATTCCATTTATTTCTATGAAAAGAAAACTCCCTAGTCCTTGCCAATGACAAGCATACCCATAACATGATGCAGCCACCACCATGCTAAAAAATATGAAGAGTGGTACTAAGTGGTGTGTTTTGTTGGATTTGCCTCAAATATAACGTTTTGAATTCAGGACATAAAGTGAATTTCTTTGCCACGTTTTTGGAGTTTTACTTAGTGCCTTATTGCAAACAGGAAGCATGTTTTGGAATACTTTTTTTCTGTACAAGCTTCCTTCTTTTCACTCTGTCATTTAGGTTAGTACTGTGGAATAACTACAATGTTGTTGATCTGTCCTCAGTTTTCTCCTATCACAGCCATTAAACTCTGTAACTGTTTTAAAAGTCTCCAAAGGCCTCATGGTGAAATCCCTGAGCAGTTCCCTTCCATTTCGGCAGTTAGGAAGGATGCCTGTATATTTGTAGTGACTGGGTGTATTGACACCATCCAAAGTGTAATTAATACCATGCTCAAAGGGATAATCAGTGTCTGCCTTTTTTTACCCATCTACAAATTTATTTTTATTTTTTAAATGTTACCTTTATTTATCCAGGCAAGTCAGTTAAGAACAATTTCTTATTTTCAACGACGGCCTGGGAACAGTGGGTTAACTGCCTGTTCAGGGGCAGAACGACAGATTTGTACCTTGTCAGCTCGGGGGTTTGAACTCACAACCTTCCGGTTGCTAGTCCAACGCTCTAACCACTAGGCTACCCTGCTCTTCTTTGAGAGCCATTGTAAAACCTCCCTTGTCTTTGTGGTTAAATCTGTGTTGATAAATTCACTGCTCAACTGAGGGACCTTACAGATAATAATATGTGTGGGGTACAGAGATAAGGTATTCGTATTTATTATGGATCCCCTTTAGCTTCTGTCAGGGCAGCAGCTACTCCTACTGGGGTTCGGAAAAATAAAGGCAGTTATACAATCTTAAAAACATTAAAATACATTCATAACAGATTTCACAACACACTGAGTTCGTGCCCTCAGGACCCTACTCCACTACCACATATCTACAACACAAAATTCATGTGTATGTGTGTGTATAGTGCGTATGTTATCATGTTTGTGTATCCATGTATCTGTTGCCTATGTTTGTGTTGTTTCACAGTCCTTGCTGTTCCATAAGCTGTTTTTATCTGTTTAAAAGAAAAAAATCTGATTCTACTGCTTGCATCAGTTACCTGATGTGGAATAGAGTTCCATGTAGTCATGGCTCTATGTAGTACTGTGCGCCTCCCATAGTCTGTTCTGGACTGTTAAGAGACCTCTGGTGGCAATGACCATCTTAGCTACTGTTCTATCAATTTGTTTTGACCATGGCGGTTTACAATCCAGGGTTACTCCAAGCCGTTTAGTCACCTCAACTTGCTCAATTTCCACATTATTTATTACAATATTTAGTTTAGGTTTTGTGTTTAGTGAATGATTTGTCGAAATACAATGCTTTTAGTTTTTAAAATATTTAGGACTAACTTATTCCTTTCCACCCATTCTGAAACTAACTGCAGCTCTTTGTTAAGTGTCGCAGTCATTTCAGTCGCTATAGTAGCTGACGTGTATAGTGTTGAGTCATCTGACATACATAGACACGCTGGCTTTACTCAAAACAAGTGTCCTGTCATTATTAAATATATAAAAAGTAAGGGGCCTAGACAGCTTCCCTGGGAGGGAAATTCCTGATTCTACCTGGATTATGTTGGAGAGGCTTCCATTAAAGAACACCCTCTGTGTTCTGTTAGACAGGTAACTCTTTATCCACAATATAGCAGGGGGTGTAAAGCCATAGCACACATTTTTGTCCAGCAGCAGACTATGGTTGATAATGTTTAAAGCCGCACTGAAATCTTAGAAAACAGCCTCCAAAATCATTTTATCATCAATTTCTATCAGCCAATCATTAGTCATTTGCGTAAGTGATGTGCTTGTTGAATGTCCTTCCCTATAAGTGTGCTGAAAGTCTGTTGTCAATTTTTCTACTGTAAAACAGGCTGATTGGTTGGATATTTGAGCCAGTAAAGGGGGATTTACTATTCTTAGGCAGCAGAATTAGTTCGGCTTCACTCCAGGCCTGAGGGCACTCACTTTCTAATAGGCTTAAATTGAAGATTGCATGGCAAATAGGAGTGGCAATATTGTTCACTATTATCCTCGGTAATTTTCCATCCAAGTTGTCAGAACCCGGTGGCTTATCATTGTTGATAGACAATAATACTTTTTTCACCTTTTCCACACTCACTTTACTGAATTCAAATTGACAATTCTTGTGTTTCATAATTTGGTCAAATATACTTGGATGTGTAGTGCAAGCGTTTGTTGCTGGCATGTCATGCATACGTTTGCTAATCTTGCCAATTAAAACAATTATTAAAGTAGATGGCACTATCAGTTGTTTTTGTGATGAATGAGCCATCCGATTCAATGAATGATGGAGTTGAGTTTGCCTTTTTTCCCTCAATTTAATTGAAGGTGCTCCAAAGCTTTTTACTATCATTCTTTATGTAATTTATATTTGTTTCATAGTGTAGATTGTTCTTCTTTTTATTCAATTTGGTCACATAATTTCTCAATTTGCAGTACGTTTGAAAAAATGATTGTCATTCAACAATCATGTTTAGCACTATTATTGCACCCAGTGAGTCCATGCATCTTATTATGTGACATGTTAAGCATATTTGTACTCCTGAATTTATTTAGGCTTGCCATAAGGGTTTGAATACTTATTGTCTCAAGACATTTCAGCTTTTTATTTTTTATTAATTTGTAAAAATATTCAAAAAACATTGGGGTATTGTATGGGCCAGTGACAAAAAAAATCTCAATTTAATCAATTTTAAATTCAGTCTGTAACACAACAACATCTGGAAAAATTCATAGGGTGTAAATACTTTCTGAAGCCATTGTATGTTATGTCTAGTCTATGAGATCAGGCTGGCAAAGCATGGCCATTTCTCTAGACTGTTTTCTGTAGGCGGAATGAAAACAACTTGACCCAGTTAAACATCTTTCTATCAAAAGTACTCACTGTACTTCACCTCTTTCTAGGTAAATAAAACAGCCTCAAGTGTTACTGTTGTATCCAAAGAATTGTAAAGATAAAAAAAAAAAATGGACATACATTACTATATCGTAAGTACCAGTATAAATGTAACTGCTTTCCTAAGAACATCACAAAGGATTCAATATACACACTTATTTAGTATGTTTTCCTATCAAGGTTCTGTTGAACTCGTTTTTAGCAAACAAACTCCATGCCTAGAGAAGGTAAAGGGAAAGAGACTGGTAGAGAAAGCAAGAGCGAAAGAGAGGGGGGAGAGAGAGAGGGAGAGAGCAAGATAGAGGAAGATAGCAAGGTAGAGAGAGAGGATAGAAAGCTAGCAAGATCAAGAACGAGGGTAGAGGAGAGAGAGGAAGGGAGGCTCTGATAAAATTTGTCAGCCGAGCTGGTTTACTAGCGGCGGTTTATTGATTGTGTACTAATTGATGGCCGTCATAGGTTATAAAACATGCCATGATGCTGCCTTGGAAGAGAGGCGTCTCTACTGTGCAGGCATGCTGCTGGTGTGATTGATCTCCTATAGTCACATGCTACAACCATTACAAGCCTAACCCGCAACACCATAACATTAAAAAAACAAGTAACAACAAAATACTGCTTTGGTGAGTGAACCAGGCAGGTAAATACAGTATATATAGATTGTTTTTAATGAATTCAAGATTGGTATCCCTTGGTAACGCTTTGTCATAAACATTTGCATGACACAGAAACTGTGCACATATTCTCTAAACCTTGAAGCTCAAAAACAACATTTTAATTTCCAGACAAACATGAGCTGTGTTCGAATACTAACTGCACTCAACGTACTATTTGTGACGTGACTTGAGTATAGTATGCTTATTGGTCATAGTATGGATATAGTTAGTATGTCAAAAGTTCCTGGATGTCGTTCTAAATTTGCCAAAATACGAAGTATACATGCAGTGGACACTTTTTTCTGTATTCTTAGGACCTATAATATAATTCTTCAGAAAATGGATGTGGCTTCACAACATTTTCAGATTTTAAGAAAATGGGGTAAAATATGCAGCCAAAGTCTGACGAGAGTGGATACAAATTAATTTAACTAATTATGACAAATGTTGAGCAATGTAATAAAGTAATAACTTTTCAAATAAGTTACGATACACCTTATGTTGGCTGACAATTTGTTAGCTACACTATCCTTATGAATCGCATAGCATTACACCAGTACCGGTATGTTAGCTAACGTTACTTGGCTACTAATACATCGAACTTGCCATGCAGTATATTAACTATCTGCTATCTATCTAACAAATGTTTATTGGCTTGATTATTTATTTAGCTAAGTGGTATAGTCATTGTGCATTTCATTGGACATGATTCATTCTGGCTATATACTACGATTTCAGAGAACTCTCACGCAAAATAACCCGTTGAATATGACCGGTGTCAGTAAACATTGGCAAAAAATAGCATAATTAAATTGTTGCCAGCAACACAGTTACAGTCATCAACGCTCTGGATAACATGAAAACAGCTTTTACCAGCTCTGATAGGGTGAGTAAAATGGTCAGAGTGAGGTGTTCTCTCATTTGCGTCTGGAAGTAGCTAGCCCACATTAGCCAGTTAGCTTGGGTGCTTGACCTTCGTTGAACGCTCGGATCAACCCTACTTATCGGCCAGAGCATCCAGTGTGTGCGCTCTGAACGCTCCGAATGGACAATCTGACAACGCCCAGAGCACACTCTGGCACGCCAGACTGAATTTACAAACACAACAGAAATCGTAAAATGTTTAGCTAATCATGTGTTACGCTAACAAAATAGCCAGAGGTTGCATAGCAACAGCATCAACTTCCGATAGACAGACAAAGCTCTAGTACGCTCAGCTGAAATGATACAGTTCGTTTACAGTATACTAAAATGAACTAATTGTATATAGTATGTAGTATATACTCATTAAGTATGTCGTATGGGTATTTGAACACAGCTATGGTTTTGTGTTACAGATAAAAGGATGTCCTGGGGCTGTGAATACTAGTGAAAAAATCATCAGAATTCTTGTCCAGTTCTGATACATATACAAATCTCCAGGCAACACACTCCACGTGTGATTAATCTTGTATGGAGAAAGTGAACTATGATCACTCGCTGCACCCTATTCTACTGTGTAATCTTGTCTGTGAAGAATAGCCCAGTAGGCAGCTGCCTGTGTGTGTTTGTGAGAATGTGATTGATATAAATAGATGTGAATGCCTGATGAGGGGAAAAGAATAGGATGGAGAAGAACAGAACGCACTTGACCCTCTCAACTAGGGGTTTTCTTCGCAATAAGGGTAAATAAAAAACATTTGTCTATGGATGTCGAGCCACAAAGGTATTGAGATGAAATGGAATGAGATTGGAATTGGAATCATTAAATCGATGTTAAGCAGAATTCCATTCTCTGATATTATGCCTTTCTTTAATGGCTAATAATCCTGGATAATGTTCCGGGATTCTTCCGATGGCATTGAGGAGTACACCACATCAGTCACTGGCTTCATCAATAAGTGCATCGATGATGTCGTCCCCATAGTGACTGTACATACATACCCCAACCAGAAGCCATGGATTACTGACAACATCTGCACTGAGCTAAAGAGAAGAGCTGCTGCTATCAAGGCGCGGGACTCTAACCCGGAAGCTTATAAGAAATCCTGCTATGCCCTCCAACAAACCATCAAACAGGCAAAGCATCAATACAGGATTAAGATCGAATCGTACTACACTGGCTCCGATGCTCATTGGATCTGGCAGGGCTCGCAAACTCTTACAGTCTACAAAGGGAAGCACAGCCGAGAGCTGCCCAGTGACACGAGCCCACCAGAGGAGCTAAATTGCTTCTATCTCACTTTGAGGAAAGTAACACTGTTCCGTACGACTGTGTGATCACGCTTTACGTAGCCGATGTGAGTAAGACCTTTAAACAGGTCAACATTCACAAGGCCGCAGGTTCAGACGTATTACCAGGACATGTACTTTGAGCATGTGCTGACCAACTGACAAGTGTTCTCACTGACATTTTCAACCTCGTCCTGTCTGAGTCTGTAATAGCAACATGTTTCAAGCAGACCACCATAGTCCATGTGCCCAAGAACACTAAGGTAACCTGCCTAAATGACTACCGACCCGTAGCACTCATGTCTGTAGCCATGAAGTGCTTTGAAAGGCTGGTCATGGCTCACATCAACACCATAATCTCAGAAATCCTAGACCCATTCCAATTTGCATACCGCCCCAACAGATCCACAGATGATGCAATCTCTATTGCACTCCACACTGCCCTTTCCCACCTGGACAAAAGGAACACCTATGTGAGAATGCTATTCATTGACTACAGCTCAGCATTCAACACCATAGTGCTCAGTCCCCTCCTGTACTCCGTGTTCACTCATGACTGCACGGCCAGGCACGACTCCAACACCATCATTAAGTTTGCCGATGACACAACAGCGGTCGGCCTGATCACCGACAACCGACAGCCTATAGGGAGGAGGTCAGAGACCTGAACGTGTGGTGCAAGGGCAACAAATTTTCCCTCAATGTGATCAAGGCAAAGGAGAGGATTGTGAACTACAGGAAAAGGAGGACCAAGCACGCCCCCATTCTCATCGACGGGGCTGTAGTGGAGCAGGTTGAGAGCTTCAAGTTCCTTGGTGTCCCCATCACCAACGAACTAACATGGTCCAAGCACACCAAGACAGTGGTGAAGAGGGCACGACAAACCCTATTCCCCCCTCAGTAGACTGAAAAGATTTGGCATGGGTCCTCAGATACTCAAACGGTTCTACAGCTGCATCATAGAGAGCATCCTGATGGGTTGCATCACTACCTGCTATGGAAACTGCTCAGCCTCCGACTGCAAGGCACTACAGAGGGTAGTGAGTACGGCCCAGTGCATCACTGGGGCCAAGCTTCCTGCCATCCAGGACCTCTTTACCAGGCGGTGTCAGAGGAACGCCTTAAAAATTGTCAAAGACTCCAGCCACCCTAGTCATAGACTGATCTCTCTGCTACCGTACAGCAAGCAGTACCAGAGCGCCAAGTCTCGGTCCAAGAGGCTTCTAAACAGCTTCTACCCCCAAACCATAAGACTCCTGAATGTCTAATCAAATGGCTACCCAGACTATTTGCATTGCCCCCCCCCCTCTTTTACGCTGCTGTTACTTGCTGTTAATATCTATGCATACTCACTTTAATAACTCTACCTACATGTACATATTACCTACATTACCTCTTACAACTACATTGTTGGTTAAGGGCTTGTAAGTAAGCATTTCATTTCACATTTCACTGTCTACTACACCTGTTGTTTTCCACGCATGTGACAAATAAAATGTGATTTGATTTGATTTAATAATTGCTGAGTCACAGGCTGTGCTATAAAGACGGACTATCTCTCTAGAGTTCAAGTGAAACATAGTCTACTCTACATTACAGTAAAATGTGTAAGAGTGAGGAGGAAGATGACATTGGGAGAATCTCAATTGCATACTCTTCGCCTCCTCTCTCCTCCTTCTCAAAACCCAATGGAGGAAAAGGTCAGAAGGGAGGGCCTTGTGGCTCTCTCATCCAATGGGTTTTAAGAAGATGAGGAGAGAGGATGCGAGGAGTATGCAACTGAGATCCTCCCATTATGCTGTGTCATCAACTTCAGCTTATATGTCATAACTGAGTGACTGACAGCCACCTACGTGCAGAGAGAACAGACCGTTCTAGAACACTTCCAGCCCAACAGATAGACATGGTCCCATGACTCCCTGTGTGTGAACATCCCTGGGGTGCCCCTGTCTGTGCAGTGTGATAGTACACTATGTGCAGTGTGACAGCACACTGGCTAATTTGAGTCAATGGTAATCAGGGTCTGCTCAAACGCCTCCAAATCTATTCTGCTATATCCAGGCCCTCTTGTTAGAGAAGATGAGAAAATAGCTAGGAAAACTTTACAAAGTCAGGGGATAGTACGCCACAGTACTAAAGACAATAATTAACCCTTTACACTCATGGGAATTGGCCTATATGGATAGGGTTAAATTGAAATGTTTCTTACAGAAGAAATGTGAAATGCATAACCATGGTAACAATTGAAAGGGAACAGTTTCAAGATTATCAGAACATTATTAGACCAAAGGTGAGGACACATCAGTTCACCGGACATAAGACTGAATCCAAACATTACACAAACATTTTATGTGCATTTTACATTTACTGTACTTTTTGCCGCACTTGATGATAAAAAGTGACAAGGATTTGAGTGAGAGGACTAACTGGTGTATCCAAGTCACCACACACCACTCCAAACTGTGCACAGTTCCTAAGTCATTTCAATGCACTTTTATGGCTCAAGGAAAGAGCCTTCAACTATAAGGTCATTTTTTTGCTCTCCTAGCTGTGTTGTTGAGGTACTAGAGCAAGAACACTTAGCAGTTGTTTTATTTGGAACACAACCATACATCCCCACCATCACACAATTACTGTTGTTGTTTACACAATCCAAAAACGGTCCATTGAAAATCCCAATCTGGGTCAGGTGGGCATCATTTGAAAGCCTGTTATATTGCCAACATGAGCTAAGTTATAAAATAAGATATTACAGTTAGGCTCTCACAATGAAATTCAGGGAAACAAATCATAGCGCGCATAGAATGAAGTCATGAGTGCATTCAGGTCGTGGAAAATTTTCTTCACAATAGACAAAGATAGGCTCATTCTATTCAGAACAATATGGACACAAAAGGCTGAAACGTTGGATGTCTACACGTTCTAAGGACTTAAGTTTGGTGATTGCGTAAGGTCCCCATGAGAGACAGAACACTGAGACAATCACGGCGCAAAGCTCCTATATTTTGCTGGCCCACCCGACCATCACAGAAAGCACTGAGCTCGGCTGAAACACCTGCATTTTGGACCTCTCTTACTCAAGGAAACAAAAAAGAGACCATGTTTGTATGTGGCTTTATTAACTCAATTATATATATACGTATATATATTTTTTGCTAAGCGATCACAGGGATGCTGGCCCATGTTGACTCCAATACTTTGTGTCAAGTTGGCTAGATGTCCTTTGGGTGGTGGACCATTCTTGATACACACAGGAAACTGTTGAGCGTGAAAAACTCAGCAGCATTGCTGTTCTTGACAAAACTGGTGCGCTTGGCACCTACTCCCATGCCCAGTTCAAAGGCACTTATATCTTTTGTCTTGCCCATTCACCCTCTGAATAGCACACATACACAATCCATGTCTCAATTGTTTCAAGGCTTAAAAATCCCTCTTTAACCTGTCTCCTCCCCTTCATCTACACTGATTGAATTGGATTTAACAAGTGACATCAATAAGGGATCACAGTTTTCACTTGCATTCACCTGGTCAGTCTATGTCACAGCAGGTGTTCTTAATGTTTTGTACACTCAATGTTTTGTACATATGAGTTTTATGATATGGAAATGTGAGTGTACATTTGGGCTCACGGTTGTTTGGCTTGCTTGTAGGACATCAAAGTGGTATTTATTATAATCCTCACTGTCTCATGTTTCGAAAAGTATCCTCTTAATTTTCAGAATTTGGGCCTTCTGAGTGGTGCAGTGGTCTAAGGCAACTACAGACCCTGGTTTGTTCCCAAGCTGTGTCACAACCGGCCGTGAACGAGAGTCACATAGTGCGGCGCACATTTGACCCAGCATCGTCCAGGTCAGGGGATTGGCCCGAGGGGTTTGGCCGGGGTGGTAGGGCGTCATTGTAAATAAGAATTTGTTCCTAACTGACTTGCCTAATTAAATAAAGGTTAAATAAAATTGAAAAAAATAAATAAAAAATCCCTCACTCAGACAACCAACAATTTGCAAAAGTTTTGTGAGGGTTGGGGGTGACTTCTTGTCACGCAAGTTGGTCATGTTCAGAATGGCTGTCAATCAAAACCCATACAGCGCTGTGAAGCTCAGAGCCAGAGCTCTGGCGTCATGTATAGCATGTTACTGTACAGGCATATCTGCCATTTTCAACCAGTATACATACGGGGTACGAGTGTAAAGGGTTACCATGTTTATAAAATGCACTCAATTCACGGTGTAAGGATCAATACAATGCCTCAAAACACACTTATCTTTGCAATAGCATGCATGACTAAAGAAGGGAGAGCATTCCCCTATGAAAATGTATTAAATCCATTATGAGTAATTGGGCTTTTAATAGTGATAATTAAGGCTGCTTGTTTCTCAGGAGTTCTACCACTACTTGCCAGTGCCTGAGTTTCCTTACAATATAACAGTGAGCCTGCTATTTCTATAGAGCAGGATACTGTAAAAGCGTTGGTTATTGGTATTGTTGGTTCCTTTCTCATAAAACAGGATTATCAGGAGGATTTTACATATGTGATTAATAAAATACACCCATTGACGGAGATACAAAGCTTATTATGCTAATTCAATAATATGTTTCTCTCTGTTTGATAATCGGAATTCATGAGTTTTCTGATCCAGATTTTCCTTCGCAGCACCGCTGTAGTTCAGACACATACGGATTGTAAACCACAACACTGATACCATGGCTATAAACTCACCGGCACATCCAAATGATTTACTAGGAGCTTTTCCACATTTCAAGACAGATGTACGCAAAACAAACAAATGAATCACTCTTCCTCACAGTTTCTATTTTCTGCAATATATACATCCTATGTCAAGGCTATTAAATTGAGCAGAGTGAATTTGAGAGATACCTTGTGTAGATAATACTCCTCCACACGGGCAATAGGGTAACCTCTCTCTGGACAGATTGAACTAGTAGGAGTACAGAATGGATCTAACAGCACAACATCTATGGACTATTTCCAATCTGAATCCCTACAGTTGAATTCTGCATTGACAAACACCTGTTTTAATCAGAAGCGACTTCTCTGAAAGGATTACAAGTTAGTCTGCTATTCTAAATGGATTTTCCATCAGAATACGTTCAGACTGTCAATGTTTATTTAAGTAACTTATGAGCGAGAGCGAGAGAGAAACGAGAGAGAGTCATTTGAATCCTAAGGATGCAGCTTTAATCAGTTGTGAAACTTGGTGTACTTTGCCACTAGATATAAAAATGCATGCATCAGTATATCTGCATATTTCAGGCGACATTTACAAATAATGGATAATGGATTTGCTTGTCAATTGTAATTTAAATGATTTATGCCACTGTGGTCTATTCGTGAACCCCAGCAGGGAGAGACTTTTATGGCAAACAACATTTTCGATAACATCAGCTCTGGCACAAAAATCTTTGATCTAATCATTCCCGGTTTGTTTGTCCATGGATAAGGTTGAAAACTCACTGGCCACAACATACAGTGAATCAATTCAGACACAATCTCTTGTTCACTGGTAAAATGCAATAGATGGGAACTTTAAAGTGGATTATTAAGGCTTAACAGGGTTTAGCGCAGCCTATCTTCGATGGGAATCTACAAGCAGACAGACAGCACAGTTATTGTGTTGCCCCAGTGTCCACAGAGCACAATCACAGCAACAGATAAAAGTAACTTGGTTCCTGTGGGAGACCCATGGCACTGAAGAACAAACAGCCTTGTGGACTCCATGAGAAATATTTGGTTATATCCCGATTACCAAATATATGGTCATCTTAGACACAGACTGCAAGTGGTGGATTAAATGTCCCACAACAAACACCCGTCCCCATACCTAAAACTCAACTCTGTAGGATTCCAGACACGGTTGGTGGATGATTCTACTTTGAAGGAATATTTGACGAGGGATACACTGCTCTTATTTCATTTCAGCACTGGCCAATCCAGGTCGCAATTGTAAATGAGAACTTGTTCTCAACTTGCCTACCTGGTTAAATAAAGGTGAAATAAATAAATAAATAAAAATCCGCTGCGAAGCTTCAGTTTAAAATACTATATAGAACAAAACAGAAACATCGCTACAACAATACCCGATTAAATTATGAAAGTTTCTCAATTTATTTTGTATGCTTGGCTCCATAATCCCCAAATGAGTATCTGTTGTATTATAATTGGTGCCAAAGCACCCATTCCAAACACATAAACAGAGTGGAATCTCTGCTTTGAGGCCAGCTGCAAAGTAAGATAAGTAGAAAGTGTTACCGTGCGAGCAAAAACATGATTTATTATGTCTCAAAATATTGAGACTGGTGAGCCTACCTGGTGCTTCAGAGTGCTACTTGAAAAGATGAATAGTGTGACTGGCGCTATTCACAGACTCAGCTGAAGCGGAATGAGCAGTAAGGACAAAGAGACACAGAGCACAAGGATGCATGTGTGTGGCATGATGAGACACCAAAACACACTGGAGTTAGCAGCTCTTCCCATGAACACATTACACAAAAGATGTAGAAGAAACACTAGTTTGCAGTTTCACACATCCTAGTTTTGCTGTTAACTATTGCTGCTGAAGCTGATGTTTCACTTACTCCATCCTTGGAATTGGAGCCTCTAATTAGTCAATGGCAATTAGCAAACGCCAGCCATATAGAGACAACCTGGCAACATTGTTTTGATGGGATTCATTTCAATTAGCATGCTAATAAGGACAGTTATATTTCCTTTCTCTGATTGGCAGTCTACTGTTACCATAAGTCATTAAAATTTTCTGAAGGAACAGACGACAATAGGAACACATTATTTTTTTTTACCTAGGCTAGTCAGTTAAGAACAAATTCTTATTTTCAATGACAGAACGACAGATTTGTACCTTGTCAGCTCTGGGATTTGAACTTGCAACCTTCCGGTCTAACCACTAGGCTACCCTGCCGCCCCAGGTAGTATGTATGAAGGAGTAGTAGTTGCTTTTGCTGATCACAATTGGCCCAGCATCGTCAAGGGTTTGGCCGGGGTAGGCCGTCATTGTAAATATGAATTTGTTCTGAACTGACTTGCCTAGCTAAATAAAGGTTAAATAAAAAAATAAAGATGCCAGAGGGCAAAAACAAAGTCGTAATCAGGAGAGTGTAAGACCAAAAACACAACAGCAGAGTCAACAGTCCACAAAAAAAGTTACATTAGCGTATCTGGGACACAAATCACTTAGGAAATCTGCCGTAATTTAAAAATAACTATGTTTTCCTTTTTATCTGGCTTCATTCACTAATTTAAGGAAGAAAGATAAATATATTGCTGTGTGTAGAGTAGAGGTCATTTCATCTCTCTGTGAGATATACCCTTCTGTTTGATTAAGCTCTATGCTGCCATGGCAGGTCTGCTTGCTTTTATTACTCCCCAAATGTCACAAGTGGACTGGCATTTAGGTTCATTAACAGGATTATGGCAAGAGGAGAAATAATAGAGCATTCTGCCATGAGAGTCCACCCTCTGACCCCCATGTAGCTTCCCTTACCAAGAACAATGGAATACTGACAATGTTTAAATAAGTTAGCCTTTTCAACACTCCTCCATCACAAGGTACAATTATTCAGGGTAGCAACCAGCAGATGGACTGCCTGGACTGCGCAAAAATGCAAATGCTTTTACCGTTTGAAATATAGTCTATTTTATTTTCATCCAGAGAAAAAAAACAAAATCGAAAATACTATAATTTACAAGGCATCTCAGGTTGAAGCAATGGATTTTGACCACTCGATCGATCATCTCTACTTTTCTGTGAGGATTCCTCATGTCCTCAAAGATAATAATATGTTGTAACACTGTCTATTTTTTGAATCACCTGTGGAAAAGATAGGATATAAAACACAATACAGATTGGCCAGTGTAAAGGAGAGAATGTGGAGGGATAATATAGCATTGTACCTTCTGGATGTCTGAGGTGAGTTGGAGCAGTGAGGGAGAGGCAGTGGAGCGCAGGGTCTCCGTCCCCCTGACAGGACTGTGGAGGCTGACGTAGGCTACAGCCCTGCTCTGCAGCACCACCCGGTTCTCCTGCAACAACACAACACAACATGCTGATTAAGCTTTGGAATACAATACCATATCATACAATACAATACATAGCTAGGATCTGTGCAACATCTGAATCCTCATCAAGGAGTTCACATCTCCTAGGACAATCAAGGCTGGGAATGTGTACAGAATAGTAAATGACAAACTAATTGGTTTGATACACATTATGTCTGACATTGGTACACCTCTGCATAAACTGTATATTGAAGCAAACAGGAAATAGCACATCAGAGCCTATACATTGGTTGAGATGGTGCTCCACAGAATTATTATAGAAAATGCCCGTGGCAACGTTTTTATAATAATCTTGCTATATCTAGTACATGACTTTGAATATTAAACTCACTAGTCCTCATTGCACTCTGAGATATACTAACTGCCAGGAGAATGTTATTAATGCTTGGCTGCAGCTACTGCCTTCCAATCTTTCCCTTAGAATCTCCAACATGGTTTGTTGGAGACGTACGAGAGTCAAGAGCTGTTTTTGTGTTATTTTTTCCCTTTCCATTGCTTGAAGCCTTGAGGGCTGACAGAAAGCCCTGTTTTCTCCTGTGGTGCAGAGCTGAAGTGAACACAGAGTGAGTAAATACAGTAGCTTTGACCTCCTATTAAACCAGATAATGTTGCTTCACCAGGGAAAAACACATACAGCACTCCTTTGGTACCGTAATAAACACACTGATACACGTGTGTATATAGTACATAAATACACTGATACATATCTGTATAGAGTACATAAACACCCTGATACACATGGGTATACAGTAAATATAGCAGGTACAGTATATAAGCGCTAAAGAGTAATTCCATGATAAGACTCGGGTTCACAGAAGAGGGACAGGGGATTCATGCAGATTTACCTCTCCCCACTCAAAGGAGCCGATGTTGCCGAGCGCTGATCCCCCCCATGAGCAGAAGACAGTGGTGCGGTCGGGTTCCCAGCCTCTCCGGGCCTGCTTGGTCACCGAGGTGATGATCTGAGTCATCATGGCAGAGCCGCCGCGCCAATCAGCTGCTGTCCCTTTATGCCAGCTGTCATGGCGACTGCCCACCAGCACATATCGATCTGTGCACAGACAGAGGAGAGGGACACACCCAGAGGACAGAACACACACACCCACACACCCACACACAAACACAAGGGTTGAGACTCTGTCTGACTGTCTGTTTAGTAAAGACTAAAACTTGTGTGAGTGAATAAAAGAGATTGCTCGGGGCAATGTTTTACACAAAGAGGAGTTGTTGTAATGGATTTCTTTATTTGGACTTTATTTGGATTTAGTTTTAGAGGCAGAAAAGGTCTGAAAATCAACTAAAATGTTGCCAGGATATTGTGTAGGAGAAGTAGCAAGATACACTGTATTCTGTCCTTCTTGGGTAAGAAGAGTGTAGGTGGGAGGCATTTGAAAGTGTACAAGAGTTGTGAAGGACAGATGAGTAAAAATAAAAGTGTTGTTGACCAACAACACAAACAGAATAAAACAGGCATCCCAATGGGCACACACCGGTTAAATCAACGGTTTTTTTTTTTAAACGTAATTTGTCTAAGTATTGTGACGTGCAATCATTGTGGAAAATAAATTGGATTTGAAAAAAGTAATCAACCAATACTGTTTTCATCTAATTTCAACCAGTGTTGTAAAAATGTAAATAAACATTGGTTTATACGTAAACATTGGTAAAACATAAGACAATACCAAAAGGTAAAGTTTATTATTAATACCATGAATTTGTCATCCTATTTACAAGGCTAATGGTAAATACTTCTAAACTTCCATAGATCAAATCAAACATGGATGATTTATCGTATACCCAGCTTCACGGGGAAATAATGGTGTCCTTTATTGGGCAAATCAAATGTCAACGTAGCCTAAATAAACCCAACCTCACTCCGAATTTAGTTTCACATACATCTTGTGTAAGAAAAGTTAGAGGAATTACTTTCAACTATTCAATGCTATTTAGATAATCCACGCAAATGAGTATGGAAGCTAGTCAATGTCTAAATCTGTTTAGTAATTTTCATGGGGCATTTAGACAGGTAGGTGTCCTGGCACGATACATTCTGGTGAAGGGAAGGGAAGATATTAAAGGTTTGCTCTGCACCAGGGACTTTATTGAAATCATCCTAAAGGCACCAACGCAGGACCGTCATTAAAAGGCCATTTCCAGGAGCTAAATGACCTGTGTCTGGGCCAGCCAGGATGGCGATGGCAGACATTGTTTTATAGAAGCAGTTTTTCACAACAGACAAAAAAGCTGTTTCAGCACCTGGAGGTTCCATTTTCCTCCACACACACTTCCTGAGTTGGTTCTCTGCAGGAAACAAAGAGGGCACAGTGGGGAGGACTAATCGCATAAGCAGTTATCTTGGAGATTATAATTTGGAGTGTGCCAGCATTCATGCTTAGTCTGTGAGTCTTACAAGATTGCTTCCTCTTGTTATTAAAGGTGGCTGAGATAAGGCAACTACTTCCGTAATCGCCATGATTGCATAATGTTCAAAGTCATTATGGATTTAGCGTGGTCTTTGTGCACTCAGCTGTGAACATTTTTTTATTTCTATTTACCTGGATTGGTCTTTCCTCTCAAGTATCCACACACATTGTTTACTGTCTTGTATATTGAGTGGGTTCCAATAGTTAGTTGTATCTTCCTCCTCTCTGTAAAATAATAAGACAAAGATAGGCCTTAGATCATCCATCCGCATCCCTCTGAGGACAACAACAAACAACACATTGTCTGCCAATTTAAAAAATAAATAAAAAATGGTTATTTTATATTCCTCCTCCTGTATACACTTGTTTCATCCCTCAGCCAGTTAAGGAAATTAATATCACTCTTACTGGCCAACATACACACATAACCCTAATTATAATTATAATTATAACCCTAAACCTAACTCCTAAGCCTAAAACCCAAAAGGATAGTATTGTTATACCACACACACACACACACACACACACACACACACACACACACACACACACACACACACACACACACACACAAAGCAGGTAAGTGGGTTATACAAGATTATATTTTTTGTAATCATTGAAGGGCAGCGGGGAGAGTGTGTAGTGCCACTGACCCCCAGGAGGGCTTAGTGAAGGGAGTGTGTTTGTTCTTCTAACATACTGAATCAGCACATCATTTACTTTTGCACAGATTTCTACAGTACATGTACAAAAAGTATACTTTAAGCCAGCTATAGGCAATATGCTTTGGTTCTATCAATGCTTATATTTCTATCTGCTGTGTGTCCGTGGCTCTTACGGTCATGCTAAAATGTCTGTCACCCTATCAAACTTTGTGCCCAAGGACCAAAACAGAAGGGATTAAAGTCAAATCCAGACTGACACAGTTTGGTTGTACTTTAAAAGTAGAAGTATACAGAGCAATTGAAGGGTTGGTGCAGAGAGGAAAATCACCCAGAGGCTTTCATAAAGAATATGAAGACTCCTTTACATTTCCTCTGGAGTCTGAGAATTCTAGCCAATTAAGGAACAAAGGGTCAGGGTGTGGGCGTGAATATATATACACCAGGAGATGAAAGGCAATCCGGTGTCCCGGAAGAGGACCCTCCCCTTCCTTTCTCCTCTCGTCCCCTTCCATTCCTCTCCTCTGCTTCTCTCCTCCTTTCTGCTTCTCTCCTCCTCTTCTTTCCTATTTCCTCTCTTCCCTCTCTTCTCCCCTCCTCAGAGCAGCGTTCTGTGACATTGCACCTTGGGAGTTCAAAGGGGAGCCTCTCTGTGTTGAGGATGTGGTCTCTCCGCAGGTAGGAAGGCGATGCGGAATTGAACATTCTGTTTAAAGAAAGGCTCCCAGATAGCATCCAGATGTGTTGGCCCTAGGGTGTACAGTACAGACACAGACTTTTTTATTAGGCTGCTTAGATGCAAAAATCACAGGGAAATAAAGATGAAGTGCCAGTGAAGATGTAATCCCCGGAAACAAATAGTGATGGAGGGGCCCAGTATATACTGTTTAGTTGACAGAGCATTTTTCCCCTCTGAGTCATTTAATTCTGTATAAAAATTCAGTGGACTTCTCACGGGCACACTTTCCCATTTATCACTTTTGACAACAGCACAAATGACTTTGGCTAAAGAGCAGAAGATGAACACATAGCTTTACAGAAGTATATTAAAATTGTGGCATGTAGGTATAGGGCTTTCACTACCGGGTAGCAGAAGGTATTAGGTTACTTGAAATCATGTTTATATGGTACTATTTACATTTCAATCTAGTCAATTGTCACAAATAGTCCGGGTATCCATTTGATGACCTGTTCAGGAGTCTTATGGCTTGGGGGTAAAAACTTTGAGAAGCCTTTTTGTCCTAGTCTTGGCACTCCGGTACCGTTTGCCATGCAGTTGTAGAGAGAACAGTCTATGACTGGGGTGGCTGGGGTCTTTGACAATTTTTAGGGCCTTCCTCTGACACCACCTGGTATAGAGGTCCTGGATGGCAGGCAGTTTAGCCCCAGTGATGTACTGGGCCGTACACACTACCCTCTGCAGTGCCTTGTGGTCAGAGGCCGAGCAATTGCCGTACCAGGCAGTGATGCCACCAGTCAGGATGCTCTCGATGTTGCAGCTGTAGAACCTTTTGAGGATCTCAGGACCCATGCCAAATCTTTTTAGTTTCCTGAGGGGGAATAGGCTTTGTCGTGCCCTCTTCACAACTGTCTTGGTGTGTTTTGGCCATTCTAGTGTGTTGTTGATGTGGACACCAAGGAACTTGAAGCTCTCAACCTGCTCCACTACAGCCCTGTCGATGAGAATGGGGGTGTGCTCAGACCTCCTTTTTCTGTAGTCCACAATCATCTCCTTAGTCTTGGTTACATTGAGGGATAGGTTGTTTTTCTGGCACCACAAGTCAGTTAAGAAGAAATTCTTATTTTCAATGATCGTCTAGGAACAGTGTGTTAACTGCCTTGTTCAGGGGCAGAACGACATTTTTTTAACTTGTCAGCTCGGCGATTCAAACTTGCAACCTATTGGTTACTAGTCCAGTGCTCTAACCACTAAACTACCCTGCCACTCCTGGTTTTGAAAATAGCAGGTTCAAAAGAAAGTCAAATTCGGGAACCATCAACAGATAATACAGCACCGTACAATACAATACAATACAATAATATACAAAATGCATGTAATCACATCAAATTGTATTTGTCACATGCTTCGTGAACAACAAGTGTAGACAAACAGTGAAATGCTTTCTTACGGGCCCTTCCCAACAATACAGAGAGAAAAAAATAGATATAATAGAAAAAATTGAAACCAAGGAATAAATACACTTTGAGTAACAATAACTTGGATATATACATGTGGTACCAGTACCGGGTTGATGAGCAGAGGTACGAGGTAATTGAGGTAGATGGGTGCATATAGGCAGTGGCGTAAAGTTCTTAACCCTTGTGTTTCCTTAAGCGTAAAAAAATGACCCGCCACTATGTTTAACAGCAAAACCCCCTGAAAAGTGATGACTTTTCCTAGAATGACCCCAACATTAGAAAAAGTGAAACATCGCCTTTGTTCATATTTCTGTGAAAGCTGTACACCATCAGGGTACAAATATTGTCTTAGGGTAATTTTTGACCTGGCAGTTCTAAGATCATTTACACACCACAAAGACACGCACGCACATGCACACGCACACGCACACGCACACACACACACACACACACACACACACACACACACACACACATACACACACACACACACAGATCCAAGAGGGCGTAGCAGTCAGACGTCTTCGTCTTTGTCGTGTCCCTTGTATAAATCTTTTTATATATATATTTATAACTAGCTACCAGCTACCAGTCAGCAAACCACTGCTCGCGGTCATCAGCTAACCTTTAGCTCGGAAAACTGTCTCCAGTTTGTACAACGTGACTCAAACCAGATCATAACAGACCCATTTTTTTCTCTCCATATCCCCGGATTCCTTTCGCAAACTCTAAACATTTTCATCTGGATCTTCGCAACTAGCTAACCGCAATCCCGGGTGACTACTCCTGGCTAGAGTTTCCATCCCGGAGCAAGCACCAATTAGCCTGAAGCTAGCTCAGCTAGGGCTCCTGGGCCACCACCGAAGCCCACTCCTGGGCTACAATATCCGGACCTCTTCTACTGCCGGTACGGGGCACGGAACCCCGCCGATCCTCTACGACTGGAATACCAACATAATCTGCCCGAAGAGTCCAACAGACCCCTCAGGCGCGATGTCCGCTGAAGACCCATTCTTCTAACCGTGGCCTGCTAGCTACCTAGAGCTACTTGGAAGAGCTACCCTAATACCCTACTAATCCACGACTGGTCTATCGACGTCACCGCACAAAGAGGCGTCCCCCAAAGGCCCAATCACGACGTCCCCCAAAGGCCATTCTGCTAACTTGCTATCCCCGGTCTGCTAACTTGTTAGACCCTAACTGCTAGCTTGCTTCCCCGGTCTGCTAACTGCTAGCTTGTTAGCCCCAGCCTGCTAACTGTCTGAATCGTCGTGTCCCCAGCCAGCCCAAACACTCACTGGACCCATATGATTACTTGGCTAAGCATGCTTCTCTCTAAAATCAATATGCCTCGTCCATTACTGTCCTGGTTAGTGATTACTGTCTTATTTCACTGTAGAGCCTCCAGCCCTGCTCAATATGCCTTAACCAACCATGTTGTTCCACCTCCTACATATGCGATGACATCACCTGGTTTAAACATCTCTAGAGACTATATCTCTCTCATCGTTACTCAATGCCTAGGTTTACCTCCAATGTACTCACATCCTACCTTACCTTTGTCTGTACACTATGCCTTGGATCTATGCTATCGTGCCCAGAAACCTGCTCCTTTCACTCTCTGTTCTGAACGTGCCAGACGGCCAGTTCGTATAGCCTTTAGCTATACCCTTATCCTATTTCTCCTCTGTTCTTCTGGTGATGTAGAGGTGAATCCAGGTCCTGCAGTGCCTAGATCCACTCCCACTCCCCAGGTGCTCTCATTTGTTGACTTCTGTAACCATAAAAGCCTTGATTTCATACATGTTAACAATAGAAGCCTACTCCCTAATCTGGGCCCTCTCTTTCTAAAATTATCTGCAGAAATTGTTGCAACCCCTATTACTAGAAAGTTCAACCTCTCTTTTGTATCGTCTGAGATTCCCAAAGATTGGAAAGCTGGGGTGGTCATCCCCCTCTTCAAAGGGGGTGACACTCTAGACACAAACTGCTACAAACCTATATTTATCCTACCCTGTCTTTCTAAGGTCTTCGAAAGCCAAGTTAACAAACAGATTACCGACCATTTCGAATCCCACCGTACCTTCTCCGCTATGCAATTTGGATTCAAAGCTGGTCATGGGTGCACCTCAGCCAAGCTAAAGGTCCTAAACAATATAGAGTTCATTGTGTCAAATCGGAGGGCCTGTTGTCCGGACCTCTGGCAATCTCTATGGTGGTGCCACAGGGTTCAATTCTTGGGCCGACTCTCTTCTCTGTATACATCAAGGATGTCGCTCTTGCTGCTGGTGATTCTCTGATCCACCTCTACGCAGAGGACACCATTCTCTATACTTCTGGCCCCTCTTTGGACACTGTGTTACCAAACCTCCAGACGAGATTCAATGCCATACAACTCTCCTTCCGTGGCCTCCAACTGCTCTTAAATGCAAGTAAAACTAAGTGCATGCTATTCAATCAATCACTGCCCGCACCTGCCCGCCCGTCCAGCATCACTACTCTGGACGGCTCTGACTTAGAATACGTGGACAACTACAAATACCTAGGTGTCTTGGTTAGACTGTAAACTCTCCTTCCAGACTCACAATAAGCATCTCCAATCCAAAATTAAATCTAGAATCGGCTTCCTATATCACAACAAAGCATCCTTCACTCATGCTGCCAAACATACCCTCGTAAATCTGATCATCCTACCGATCCTCGACTTCGGTGATGTCATCTATAAAATAGCCTCCAACACTCTACTCAACAAATTGGATGCAGTCTGTCACAGTGCCATCCGTTTTGTCACCAAAGCCTCATATACTATCCACCACTGCGACCTGTACGCTCTCGTTGGTTGGCCCTCGCTTCAGACTTGTCGCCAAACCACTGGCTACAGGTTGTCTTCAAGTCTCTGCTAGGTAAAGCACCGCCTTATCTCAGCTGACTGGTCACCATAGCAGCACCCACTCGTAGCACGCCCTCCAGCAGGTATATCTCACTGGTCAACCCCAAAGCCAATTCCTACTTTGGTCGCCTTTCCTTCCAGTTCTCTGCTTCCAATGACTGGAACAAACTGCAAAAATCTCTCCCTCACATACTGTATCTCCCTCACTAGCTTTAAGCACCAACTGTCAAAGCAGCTCACAGATCATTGCACCTGTACATAGCCCATCTGTAAACAGCCCATCTATCTTCCTCATCCCCATACTGTATTTATTTATTTATTTATATTGCTCCTTTGCACCCCAGTATCAATACTTGCACATTCATCTTCTGTACATCTACAATTCCAGTGTTTAATTGCTATATTGTAATTACTTCGCCACCATGGCCTATTTATTGCCTAACTCCCTTATCTTCCCTCATTTGCACACACTGAATATAGACTTTTCTTTTTTTCTACTGTATTATTGACTGTATGTTTTGTTTATTACATGTGTAACTCTGTGTTGTTGTATGTGTCGAACTGCTATGCTTTATCTTGGCCAGGTCGCAGTTGCAATTGACAACTTGTTCTCAACTAGCCTACCTGGTTAAATAAAGGTGAAATAGACACACACACACACACACACACACACACACACACACACACACACACACACACACACACACACACACACACACACACACACACACACAATGAGAAATTGAGATTCATTGTGCTACTGATTGAACTCAGGCAAAACTAAAACTTTCTTGTGTGTGTGCAGTATCTCCCCTCCACGTCCCCACATATGACTCAAGTTCAAAGTCAAAATAAAAACAATTTCTAACAAAATAAACACCTTTTCTGACAAAATAAAAATGTATTGAAAGCATTGTTTACTAATGGGGAATGCAGTCAGAGGCTATAAAGGTGATGCAGATGACAGTCTCCCTTGTTCTCTCTTTGCTGAAGCCATGAGTGCGTAATTCAGTGCCCAACAGGTCGTAGATTAGATTTTTTTTAGATGTCCAGGAGGAACAAGAGAACAATGATTTAGAAGAGGAGGAGGTATCTGAAGAAGAAGATGGTGAAGAATACAACCCAGAGCACGATGCATCATCTTCAGATGAAGAAGAAATCCCCCAAGCTGAAAGAGAGACATTTTTGTCAAAGAACAGCAAAATAACATGGTTCTCGTCACCACATGACAACCAGGGCAGGATGGCAGCATAAAAGGAAGCATAAAGATGACACCAGGGCCTACAGGACATGCAGTTTCCCATGCTCAAGACATCGCCTCAACATTCTACAAGTTCATCACACCAGTCATCGAAAAAATAATATTGGAAATGACAAATTTGGAAGGTTTCCGTAAATCTGGAGACAACTGGAAAAGGATGGATGAGATTGACCTGCATGCCTACATAGGGCTGCTAATCTTAGCGGGTGTGCATAGGTCCCGAGGCGAGGCTACACGTAGTCTCTGGGATGCAGAGAGTGAAATGTCGACTTTCCGTGCCACGATGCCACTGAAAGTGTTTCACACTTTCGCAAGAATGCTACGATTTGATAACTGTCAAGACCAGCAAGACATGTGAGAGACTAACTGGCTGCCATAATAGAGGTCTGGGAGAAGTCGGTGGAGCATCTGCCACCCTGGGCCTGAAGTAACAGTGGATAAGCAACTGGTTCCATTCAATTTTTTATATCTGTAATGTAAGTGATTTTCACTGTTAATTTTATTATTTATTGCTGTAATATTATTGATTTATGTGATTGTTTTCTGTGACACTGATACTAACTACTGATCTCTTGTCAAAAGGTTGTTGTCCTTTCCGGCAGTATATGCCCAGCAAGCCAGCAAAATATGGCATCAAGATATGGGTGGCCTGTGACGCACAATCCAGCTACACTCGGAAGATGCAAGTCTACACAGGGAAGCTGACCAGTGGAGGCCCGGAGAAGAACCAGGGGATGCGGGTTGTGCTGGATGCGACAGATGGACTGAAGGGACACAATGTCAGTGTGACAATTTCTTCACCTCTTATGAACTTAGCCAGCAGCTCCTGAAGAGGAAGATCACCATGGTTGGCACAGTTGGAAGAACAAGCCTGAGCTCCCCCCTGCACTCCTCGCAACAAGGGGGAGAGAGGCCTTCTCATCAAAGTTTGCCTTTACCTCCACCGCCACTCGTTTCTTACCTCCCAAAGAGGAACAAAAATGTGGTCCTCCTGAGCACACTGCACAAAATGGCTGAGATCAGTGATCATGAGGACAGGAAGCCAGCAATCATCCTGGACTACAACCACAACAAAGGAGGCGAGGACAACCTAGACAAGGTGATTGGAACTTACAGCTGCAGGAGGAAGACTGCCCGCTGGCCCCTGGTCATCTTCCATAACATCATTGATGTGTCCTTATACAATGCCTTCGTGATATGGAACAAGATCAACCCTACCTGGATGCCTGAAAAACAGATCAAGAGGAGGGTGTTCCTGGAGCAGCTGGGAAAGGCACTTGTAACCCCACACATTCAAAGAAGGGAGCGCCTCCCCCGCACAGCAGCCTCTGCAGCACTTGTGAAAGCTGTTCAAGGGGCTGAATCTTACCCTGATCCACCTGAGGCTGCAGCTGGGGCAGGCAAGAGGAGGAGATGCCAATTCTGCCCCTCAAAAAAGGACTGTAAAACAAATACTATGTGCTGCACATGTGAGAACTACATCTGAAAAGTCCATGCACACAGACCTGCATACTGTCCTACATGTGCAACATAGAGTTGATTGATTTATTTTATTTATATTTATTGTTGTTGTTTATACAGTGCCTTGCGAAAGTATTCGGCCCCCTTGAACTTTGCGACCTTTTGCCACAATTCAGGCTTCAAACATAAAGATATAAAACTGTATTTTTTTGTGAAGAATCAACAACAAGTGGGATACAATCATGAAGTGGAACGACATTTATTTGATATTTCAAACTTTTTTAACAAATCAAAAACTGAAAAATTGGGCGTGCAAAATTATTCAGCCCCTTTACTTTCAGTGCAGCAAACTCTCTCCAGAAGTTCAGTGAGGATCTCTGAATGATCCAGTGTTGACCTAAATGACTAATGATGATAAATACAATCCACCTGTGTGTAATCAAGTCTCCGTATAAATGCACCTGCACTGTGATAGTCTCAGAGGTCCGTTAAAAGTGCAGAGAGCATCATGAAGAACAAGGAACACACCAGGCAGGTCCGAGATACTGTTGTGAAGAAGTTTAAAGCCAGATTTGGATACAAAAAGATTTCCCAAGCTTTAAACATCCCAAGGAGCACTGTGCAAGCGATAATATTGAAATGGAAGGAGTATCAGACCACTGCAAATCTACCAAGACCTGGCCGTCCCTCTAAACTTTAAGCTCATACAAGGAGAAGACTGATCAGAGATGCAGCCAAGAGGCCCATGATCACTCTGGATGAACTGCAGAGATCTACAGCTGAGGTGGGAGACTCTGTCCATAGGACAACAATCAGTCGTATATTGCACAAATCTGGCCTTTATGGAAGAGTGGCAAGAAGAAAGCCATTTCTTAAAGATATCCATAAAAGGTGTTGTTTAAAGTTTGCCACAAGCCACCTGGGAGACACACCAAACATGTGGAAGAAGGTGCTCTGGTCAGATGAAACCAAAATTGAACTTTTTGGCAACAATGCAAAACGTTGTTTGGCGTAAAAGCAACACAGCTCATCACCCTGAACATACCATACCCACTGTCAAACATGTTGGTGGCAGCATCATGGTTTGGGCCTGCTTTTCTTCAGCAGGGACAGGGAAGATGGCTAAAATTGATGGGAAGATGGATGGAGCCAAATACAGGACCATTCTGGAAGAAAACCTGATGGACTGGGACAGAGATTTGTCTTCCAACAAGACAGTGATCCAAAACATAAAGCAAAATCTACGATGGAATGGTTCAAAAATAAACATATCCAGGTGTTAGAATGGCCAAGTCAAAGTCCAGACCTGAATCCAATCAAGAATCTGTGGAAAGAACTGAAAACTTCTGTTCACAAATGCTCTCCATCCAACCTCACTGAGCTCGAGCTGTTTTGCAAGGAGGAATGGGAAAAAATTTCAGTCTCTCGATGTGCAAAACTGATAGAGACATACCCCAAGCGACTTACAGCTGTAATCGCAGCAAAAGGTGGCGCTACAAAGTATTAACTTAAGGGGGCTGAATAATTTTGCATGCCCAATTTTTCAGTTTTTGATTTGTTAAAAAAGTTTGAAATATCCAATAAATGTCGGTTCTCTTCATGATTGTGTCCCACTTGTTGTTGATTCTTCACAAAAAATACAGTTTTATATCTTTATGTTTGAAGCCTGAAATGTGGCAAAAGGTCGCAAAGTTCATGGGGGCCGAATACTTTCGCAAGGCACTGTATACCTTGTGTGTGGGGGGCAATGGTTTAAAAAATGGGAGAAGACTAGTATTTTGTAGTTGAATTCCTCCTTGTACAGTATATAAGAATATATGACTATGTTGCCAAAACAGTTGAAGGCTGTTATTGTTTCCCTTCAATAAAATGCTATTCAAAACTACTTTCTGCAGATTTCTGATACTTTTCTTAGGCTATACAAGGGCTATCTCTTGCTAAAACAATTATGTTTACACCTATACAATACCTTTAGCAATAATAATAGTAATGATAAACCTCTACTTTAGTAGAGTTGTGTTTTCTTTTATTTCAACAGGTGTGTTGTAATAAAAATGAGTTGTGTCCACTGATTAAATGCAGTCTTTCTGCATTGTAAAGAGGGAAAACCCCAATATTCACAAAGTTTGTGATGAATGACAGGCATTTTCTTCATGCAAAATTCAATTAAGCTGCTAAAACCAAATACTTTTAGACTTTTACTAAAGTAGTATTTTACTGGGTAACTTTTACTTTTACTTGAGTGACTTCCTATTAAGATATCAGTACTTTTATTCAAACATGAAAATTGGGTACTTTTTCCACCACTGCATATAGGTAGAGGGGTAAAGTGATGAGGCAACAGCATTTATACTAAACAGCAGCATATGTGATGAGTCAAGAGTGCAAAAAGGGTCAATATACAAAGTGATTTATGGCAAATATACTTCATACATCAACCACAACTGATGGTTTTAAATGTATTTACCAGCAAATCAAAATGTATATGTCACTTTGTTCTTTTCTTCATAGAGCTTAATCAGTAGAGGAGGGGAACCAATATGGACTGGCCTACCTGCACCTAGCAATCAATAGCTTTGTAATTAAAGGCCCCAGAGTGTTTCTATAAAGCTATTTCAAATAGGTTTTTGCAGCCGAGCTGTAATTGCTCTGACAATCTGTTACACTTATGGCATTCGTTTGGGGCCTGGGAGAGCTGGGTATATGCAGCAGAAAGTGGTGATTCACTGAAATCACAATTCGTCGGGGCTTCTTCTTTTGGTATCAAATTCTTTATGGTGAATAAAAGAGAGATGAAATCGCCCAGCCAGTCCTATCTACAGAGGGACAAAATACACACAATAATGAATAAGTCCCTTTCAAATGCATTGAGTGGTGTGCTGCTCCCTTCAATGGTGTGAACATTGCATTATCCGCTCCGGAGCGGCTGGAGAGCGCTGAGAGGCATGACGTCACCTGGACACAGGTAGGTAGAACCATTAAAACCTCTCAGGGCCTCGCAGTTAATGTCTTGTTTCCATGGAGCAGAGCTGCATGCAATTAGAGAATGGCCAAGCAATACAGTGAGCCTTAATTGAATGGGAATTTAAAAAAAGAGGAGGCAGACAGAGGGAAACAAATGATTTGAAATCCCTGGAGTGGTCAGTGCTTTAGCCGAAATCGATGGAGAACAGATTACCAGTGCTCCCCTGTTTGATCAAACTAATGGAACATTGCTGCGGTCCGTTTCAGGGCTTGGCATTAGGAGGTCATGCTTGGGAGGCTTGTAAGCGGCCCTGAAAAGGTGCACATCTGGGACACCCCTCTCTTTGAGGGATCGATAGCAACCATGTTGTGGCCACTGGTATTTTTGGCCCCATTGATTGTCAGTGTGTGGCGGTGCGGCTCGGTGAGTCCGTGTCTGCAGCATGACAGGGGATGCCTGCCTGCCGTGGAGGGTGCTGTTCCAGTTAGTAATCAGGGGGGTTTGGACACATGGAAAAATGGGAAGTGACTGGTGCAGACAGCCTCACCCAGCCAGGCATACATCTAAAGAAACCTCTCCTCTTAACCCCTTCAGTCCCTCCATGCCTTACTGTCAACAGCAGGACAGGGGTCCTCTCAGAGACGATGCACACCATAATTTGCCACATTTAGTGTTTTAATATACTGGATATCAAGGGTGAATTGACAAGATTGCAAAACCCATCCATGCACATACTCCAACATACAGACGCGCGGACACACGGACACAGACACACACATTCACTTCTGACTGTCTGGTGAAATCCTTGGCAGATGCCTTTCTGCCTTTGGAGGTGATTCAAAAGAGCAGAACGTAGAGTCATCCAAGACAACAGCAGAAGTGCCTCATAATCACCCCGATAGCATGAGTGTTTACCTTCTTTATTATGACTTTGGCAAGGGATTTGACTTAGTCAGTTTTCCTTCATTTTGTCATTGGAGCCAAAATCCTCTACTGTCCATCAACCAGAGACAACTGCACTGCAGCACTTGCTAGCTAGGTCTCCTGGGTGATGATGCAAAGATAAGAGGGGATTTTCAGCCAATAGCATGAATTAGAGCGTAATACCCCCCATTAAAAAAATAGTTAATGCAACTGCTTTCTCCTCCTGGAGAGGGTCTGGTGTTGCTGTGACGGGGATATAAAGCACCCTTCCATTTTACCCTAAATGTCCTTTTAAATATTTACCTAATTTTACCTCAACTGACTTTTGAAGAGCATGATGACACTGCAAAGAGAATGGATATTCTTTATTCTGTTATTGGGTGTAAACCTGGCAGGGCGTTTATAGCCTGCTGTATTAGGGAGATATTCCAGGTAAACAATTACAGGTATAATTGCTTATTAACAGCTGAAGTGACAAAGAGCTGTCCAATCAAAGGCTCGTGTTGACTTTTGATGAGTGACAGTAAAAGGAACATAGGTGATACTAATCAAATCAAAGTTTATTTGTCACGTGCACTGAATACAACAGGTGCAGACCTTACAGTGAAATGCTTACTTTCAGGCTCTAACCAATAGTGCAAAAAAGGTATTGGGTGAACAATAGGTAAGTAAGAAATAAAACAACAGTAAAAAGACAGGCTATATACAGTAGCGAGGCTATAAAAGTAGCATGGCTACATACAGACACCAGTTAGTCAGGCTGATTGATGTAGTATGTACATGTAGATATGGTTAAATTGACTATGCATACATAATGAACAGAGAGTAGCAGTAGCGTAAAAGAGGGGTTGGCGGGTGGTGGGTGGCTGGACACAATGCAGATAGCACAGTTAGCCAAGGTGCGGGAGCACTGGTTGGTCAGCCCAATTGAGGTAGTATGTACATGAATGTATAGTTAAAGTGACCATGCTTTATGATAAACAGAGTGTAGCAGCAGCGTAAAAAGAGGGGTTGAGGTGGGGACACACACAATGCAAATAGTCCGGGTAGCCATTTGATTACCTGTTCAGGAGTCTTATGGCTTGGGGGTAAAAACTGTTGAGAACCCTTTTTGTACTAGACTTGGCACTCCGGTACCGCTTGCCATGCAGTGGTAGAGAGAACAGTCTATGACTGGGGTGGCTGGGGTCTTTGACAATTTTTAGGGCCTTCCTCTGACACTGCCTGATATAGAGGTCCTGGATGGCAGGCAGCTTACGTACTGGGCTGTACGCACTACCCTCTGCAGTGCCTTGTGGTCAGAGGCCGAGCAATTGCCGTACCAGGCAGTGATGCCACCAGTCAGGATGCTCTCGATGTTGCAGCTGTAGAACCTTTTGAGGATCTCAGGACCCATGCCAAATCTTTTTAGTTTCCTGAGGGGGAATAGGCTTTGTCGTGCCCAATTCACGACTGTCTTGGTGTGTTTTGACCATTCTAGTTTGTTGTTGATGTGGACACCAAGGAACTTGAAGCTCTCAAACTGCTCCACTACAGCCCCAATTAGAGGTACTGTATTAGAGGTACTGTACATTATAGGAGATAAGAGGTCACCATGTTGAATGGGAATTAGACACAATATACATTTTAAATATATTTTCAGAATAAAAACATATTCTCAATATGAACCATGACCTTTCACTGAAGACTCTCACATTTAAATCCAATGATACACTTACCAATATTTTTCCTGATTTTACATTTTTATGGACCAGATTCCTTAAATGTAACCTCTGAGGTGCCTGGGAATTTTAATGCACTCCGCTAGTCATCCACTCATGGATTCAGCTAAATCCCAGGGGCATAGCATGAGTGAGGCTGATTGACAACTGTAATGGTCTTTGAACATATATATTATCAAGACGAGCGTAACCATGAGATCACGTTGAGGATCGCTGTAATTCACAGGGCCATAACGACCCACTCTGCAGTGTATTCCCTCTTTCCTCCACGGAACATATATCAGAGAACATAATTTGCTCGCCACATACCTAGCTACTCCTGCAATTGGAATGAAGGGCCGGCCAATGTTTTCTAATAGCTTGGCTGTGTCTCCTTCTTGAGCTCAATGGCTCATTATATCATAATAGATGATTAATGTAATGACTGGGAAAAGACTCCTACTGCACCTGACACATTTATCCTCCTCCTGTCCATCCAGACAGGGACTCTTGACTGTTTCTCTGAGGATATGCAACTAGGAACATTAGGGGCATCCCCTTATAGCACTGGAAATGGGCTAGAGTAGGAAGTACATGCAGTACATGCTTTTTAGAGTGGGTTGAGACTGAGAAGGAGTACTGTACCTGAGGCAGCAGGCATGGCCAGAGGAGTACAGGGACTTCCCATTCCCACAGACTGGATGTTGAGCAGCCTTTTGGCTAGGGAGGCAGAGATTGGCTGGACCAGCAGAGACGTCAGGTTGGGCCACTCCTCCCTGTAACTCCCCACTGCAATGGATAACACAGGAACACTGGCTTAGGATCTGTTCTGACTGTATGAGCTTCACACTCATAAACCTCCCCCTACACTGACAAGGTCAGTCTGTTGGAAAGGTCTTGGGCAGGTCACCTAAGTGTTTTTTTTGACCACCTTTGTCGAAGTAGTAAAACAAATATTGTTGTGATTTATTTCTTCTTTAAAAAAATGTTTGGGGTTGGATGTTTTGGGGGCGTGTAAACTTAAAAGACTAAGCATATCCAGTATCAGTCAAAGGTTTGGACACACCTACTCATTCAAGGGTTTTTCTTTATTTTTTTTATTTTCTACATTGTAGTATAATAGTGAAGACATCAAAACTATGAAATAACACAAATGAAATCATGTAGTAACCAAACAATTGTTAAATAAATCAAAATATGTTATATTTTAGATTCTTCAAAGTAGCCGCCCTTTGCCTTGATGATAGCTTTACACGCTCTTGGAATTCTCTCAACCAGATTTATGAGTAATGCTTTTCCAACAGTCTTGAAGGAGTTCCCACATATGCTGAGCACTTGTTGTCTGCTTTTCCTTCACTCTGCGGTCCAACTCATCCCAAACCATTTCAATTGGGTTGAGGTCAGGTGATTGTGGAGGCCAGGTAATCTGATGCAGCATTCCATCACTCTCCTTGGTCAAATAGCCCTTACACAGCCTGGAGGTGTGTTTTGGGTCATTGTCCTGTTGAAAAACAAATGGTAGCCCCACTAAGCACAAACCCGATGGGAATGGTGTATCGCTGCAGAATGCTGTAGTAGCCATGCTGGTTAAGTGTGCCTTGAATTCTAAATAAATCACAGACAGTGTCACCAGCAATGCACCCCCACACCATCACACCTCCTACTCCATGCTTCACGGTGGGAGCCACACATGCGGAGATCATTAATTCACCTACTCTGCGTCACACAAAGACATGGCGGTTGGAACCAAAAATCGAACATTTGGACTCATCAGAACAAAGGACAGATTTCCACTCGTCAAATGTCCATTGCTCGTGATTCTTGTCCCAAGCAAGTCTCTTCTTATTATTGGTGTCCATTAGTAGTGGTTTCTTTGCAGCAATTATTTTGACCATGAAGGCCTGATTCATGCAGTCTTCTCTGAACAATTGATGTTGAGATGTATGTTACTTGAACTCTGTGAAGCAGTTATTTGGGCTGCAATTTATGAGTTGCAGTTAACTCTAATGAACTTATCCTCTGCAGCAGAGGTAACTCTGGGTCTTCCTTTCCTGTGGCGGTCCTCACGAGAGCGAGTTTCTTCATAGTGCTTGATGCTTTTTGCAACTGCACTTGAAGAAACTTTCAAGGTTCTTGAAATGTTCAGAATTGACTGACCTTCATGTCTTAAAGTAATGATGGACTGTCATTTCTCTTTGCTTTTTTGAGCTGCCCTTGTCATAATATTTACTTGGTCTTTTACCAGATAGGGCTATCTTCTGTACACCACCCCTACCTTGTCACAACACAACTGATTGGCTCAAAAGCATTAAATTAACTTTTAACATGGCCCACCTGTTGAATGTAATGCATTCAAGGTGACTACATCATGAAGCTGGTTGAGAGAATGCCAACAGTGTGCAAAGCTGTCATCAAAGAAAAGGGTGGCAACTTTGAAGAATCTCAAATATAAAATATATTTTGATTTGTTTAACACGTTTTTGGTTAATACATGATTCCATATGTTTTATTTAATAGTTTTGATGTCTTCACTATTATTCTACATTGTAGAAAATAGTAACAAATAAATAAAAACCCTTGAACGAGTAGCTGTGTCCAAACTTTTCACTGTATAAAGTATATAGAAAAGATAATGAACTCATATATTTTAAAATAAGATAATCTTTGATAACTATCAAACAAAATAAAAGCTAGACATTCCAGAAGAATCTAAAATTAAAAAAATTATGCATTTAATACTATTTCTGTCATGGCATGGGCCCTATCGATTTGTTTTATAATGTTTGAGTCACTCCAATAACATAAGAACATGGCACAAGCCATGGATAAATGTGTATAATTGCAGGAAATTAGCTTTAAATCTCTCTCTCTCTCTCTCTCTTTATCAAAGCCCTCCACCTCTGATTGGGGCTTGCAGGTGACCCGCTAATAGGCTGGTGGATTTTAAGTTGGAAGTAATGGTTTCTGCAAACCAATGGGGATTTAGATGGGCGAAATGCTCCATTGATTCAGCCTCATTAAAACAGGCAAAATGTGAGCCTAATCCTGCTTTAGTAACACATTTATTTTGGAGGGTTATATTTTCCACTGCCAGCGCCCGGCTGGGGTGACAGCAACAGTCACACTCGAATAACAATGTAGCAAACTGGCCTCTTCAACTCCACACTATTCCTGCCGTTTGTGTTTTCAATCCATAATGTTTCTCTCAAACAAAATATTATTATTTGAACAGTTATCTGAATGGAATTAAAATGGCTCCCTCTGCATTATCTCTGAAGAGTTGACTCATTGACGGTCACAATGCTAGATAATGAGTTGGTCTCTCAATGGAAATAGTTTACAGCAGGACAGACTTCAAGGTTACCTGCAGTGTGATGTGATTATTCTTGCTAATTACAACTTTAACATCTGAATCGGAATATTAACAAATGGTGATTTGAGTCTATTTGTGCCCTTAACACTGACATATCCTATTTGGTCAGGAAGAGTGACTTATGGGCACTTGAGAACAAGATTCATTATCAATCATTAAAAATAATAATTTGATTTTTGTCTCTCTGAGGCTATGGCTGAGCTCAATTGAAAAGTTTGGACTCACTATAAAATCAAATCAAGTTCATTGGTACACGTACACAGGTTAGCAGATGTTATAGAGGGTGCAACGAATTGCGTGTGTTACTAGCTCTAAGACTGCAGTTAAAATGTCAAAGAGGTTCACAAATAATAGTCAAAAACAAAAAAACAAGAAATCACGAATACCAGTTTGCAACGCAAATAACACTGTATCAGTAATCCAAATGCAATCTATGTGTACATAAACCAAAAATATATAGTGAGAATGTACATTTACAGTAGTAGATATATTAGCTATGTCAAGAATACAGTATATATATATATACGAATCCAGTGTACAAATATTCGGTGTGTATCAACAGTGTAACAAAAATGGAATGTACAGTAGTAGATATATTAGAATGAGCTATATGACGGATACAGTATATGAATACACAGTGTGAAAAACAGTATAAAAGATGTATATTGTAAGGGGTGCGAACTGGCAGCAGAGAAGTCAGACGCAGGAAAGAAATAGCTGTGTTTCCAAAGGCGCAGTTTATTAACAAAACCCACCGGAAAACAGAATAATAAAATAAATGGGTACATAACCCGATGCACACCAGGACAGACACAAGCACTTACAACAAACAATCACCGACAAGGACATGAAGGGGAACAGAGGGTTAAATACACAACATGTAATTGATGGGATTGGAACCAGGTGTGATGGAAGACAAGACAAAACCAAAGGAAAAGGAAAAGAGGATCAGCGATGGCTAGAGAATGGTCGGTGACTTCGACCGCCGAACGCCATCCGAACAAGGAGAGAGACCAACTTCGGCGGAAGTCGTGACATATATACTGTAATGTTTCTACAGTATATGCAGTGAGCTACAAGAGTATTGGGACACATTGTTGTTTTGGATCTGTACTCACCCACTTTCGATTTGAACTGTTAAAAGTACTATCAGTGCAGACGGTCAGCTTTAATTTGAGGGTATTTTCATCTATATTGGTTGAACTGTTTAGAAATTACAACACTTTTTGTACATAGTCCCCCTTTTTAGGGGACCAAAAGAATTGGGACAAATTCCCTTACAGTGCATTCGGAAAGTGTTGACTTTTCTACGTTGTGTTACATTACAGCCTTATTTTAAAATGTATTAAATTAATGTTTTAATTGCTCAGGGAGGTGACCAAGAACCTGATGGTCACCCTGACAGAGCTCCAGAGTTCGTTCCTCTGTGGAGATGGGAGGATCTGCAGAGAAGAATAGGAGAAACTCCCCAAATACAGGTGTGCCAAGCTTGTAGCGTCATACCCAAGAATACTGAAGGCTGTAATCGCTGCCAAAGGTGCTTCAACAAAGTACTGAGTAGAGTGTCTGAATACTTACATAAATGTTTTTGTTTTATCATTATGGGGTATTGTGTAGATTGTCAAGGAAAAAAACAATTTAATAAATTTAAGAATAAAGCTGTAACGTAACAAAATGTGAAAAAAGTCAAAGCGGTCGGAATACTTCCCGAATGCACTGTCCATGTGTATTAAAGTAGTAAAAGTTTAGTGTTTGGTCCCATATTCCTAGCATGCAATGATTACAACAACCTTGTGACTCCACACACTTGTTGGACACATTTACTGTTTGTTTTGGTTGTGTTTCAGATTATTTTGGAGTCACTTTTATTGTAAATATTGATGAGTGAGAAATATTATACCCCCAAGATGCGAACATCTCACCATTACAATAACAGGGGAGGTTAGCATTTTTGGGGTGTATGATATTTGTGCGTCTGTAATTTTAATTCACGATCAATTCAGGACTACCCATATTCATGGTAGCATCCACACTAATGTGGACGTGTTGCAGCATTGAAGTATGTGTTTGTGTGTGTGTTGGTGAGTATGGCCGTATGCATGTGTGTGTGTATATGTGTGTACTGAGTCTGCATGTGTATGAGCTGTGTGTGTGTGAGTCTACCATTGTTTCTTACTACAGAAGTACTACTTGCTACTCTCACTTGCTACAGGGAATGGCGTGATGGCTGTTCAACAATTTGATGGCCTGGAGATAGCAGCTCTTTTTCAGTCTTTCGGCCCCAGCTTTGTGGCACCTGTTCTGTCATTTTCTGCTAGATGGTAGCAGCGTGAAAAGACTGTGACTAAGTTGGCTGAGGTCCTTGATGATCTTGTTGGCCTTCCTTTGACACAGAGTGCTGTAAGTTTCCTTGAGTGCAGGCAGCATGCCCCTGGTGACTGTGGCAAGGAAGTAAGTCAACTGTGGCACGCCCCAAGCCAGTCTGCAGTAAGGAAACGTACGGTGGGAGCCAGGCTTCTCTCTTCCCTCCTATAGCAATCGTTTATTATCTCATTGGGCTTTGGCTCTCATACTGCTCTAGAAGCAATCTCACCAATAGGAATGATTAATGGTCCAGGTGAAAAATATATACAGTATCTCTCTTCCTGCCATGTTGAGACGTGCACCACATGCAACGGTTACGGGATCCATGTTGCACTAATCTTTCAGCTGTGAGAAGCCCTTTAGTTTTCCTTGGCTTTTTTTCAGCAGCGTTTTCTGGAGAAAGGTACTCTATGTGAATAGTACCAAATATTTAGACAGATAGTTTTGTACACAGAAAGAGAAAGATAAGATAAACGAAGAGAATGGGGTGGGAGGTAGCCTAGTGGTTAATTGCTTTGGACCAATAACCGAAAGTTCGTATGCTCGAATCCCCAAGCCGATTATGTGAAAAATCTGTCCATGTGCACTTGAGTAAGGTACTTAACCCTAATTGCTCCTGTAAGTCGCTCTGGATAAGAGTGTCTGCTAATTGACTCAAATGTAAAATGAGATAAGAAAGGCAGTCATGTTAGTACATACTCATTCTTAGCGTTTCATCAACACAGGGTTGTAAAGAGGATAAAGAACTTTCAGTAGATCATGTAACTAGCGGCTAGCCAATTTAGACAATACTTTTGTGCTTTGCTCAAAATTGAAACAATATTCACTAAACATCATACTAACATTACTTAGGTGTTCTGTCTTTTTCAATCCATAATTAACTAGCAGTCTATCAATATTTTGCTCTGCATTTCAGAAGACTGTAACCCATGATCAACCTGTACATATTGTTAACTGTGCCTCCAACAAGCCCCACATGGCCCTTGCATCGGGTAGTCAATCCATTCTCTTTTGAATCGTGTGAGGATGTCAGTTGTGCATCACACCCTCTGATCTCCATCAGTATCACGAGCAAGAGCAGAGTGGCTGTATTGATCTAACCACAAGACTGAGGGAATGGAGCTGAGATCACTGGGTACAGGATGACTTCCCAAGGCAGACAAGCAGACCAAACACACTGACACATCCATACCTGATACACTGTCGGCTAGCTGCTGTCAGTACTAGCCCTGAGAAACAGAACCTTCAGCTGTATTGGGTAAGCTGGTGTGTGGATTTCTCATTTGCACTTCCAAGGCATGATATATTGTGGTACATGGTTGTGCTGTCATGTCTTGTTATGTCTGTTCCTGTCCTTTCTCTTCATTCTCTCTCTCTGCTGGTCTTTTTAGGTTACCTTCTCTGTCTCTCATCCCTCAGCTGTTCTACATTTCTCCTAACTAGCTCATTCTCTCTTTCCCCACCTGTTCTCTCTTCCCCCTCTGATTAGGTCTCTATTTCTTTCTCTGTTCCTGCTACTTTCAGTGTCTGATTCTTGTTTGTGTTTTTTGATGCCAGAAGCAAGCTGTCGTCTCGTTTGCTTCCACCTTGTCCTGTCCTGTCGGAGTCTGCATGGCAGGTGCAACCTGCATTATACTACGTTCTTTGTTCCATTGACTACGTTGGAAGAGGATTTATGCCATTCCTGTTTTTTATTAAAGAACTCTGTTTTCTGTTAAAACCGCGTTTGGGTCTTCACTCAAGTTCATAACAGAAGAATCAGACCAAGAATGGACCCAGCGGCTCCGGACCCTTTTCACTCCGCCGTCGAGATCCAGGGAGCGATGCTAGGCAGACACGAGGAGGAATTGTCTGCTGCTCAACATGCCGTTGAGACCCTGGCCGTCCAAGTCTCCGACCTCACAAGACGGGTTCACCAACTCCACCTCGATCCACCGCCCACTTCCAGGGTTTCCGAGTCTCCGGAGCCCAGGATCAACAACCCGCCGTGTTACTTGGGGAGCCCACTGAGTGCCGCTCATTCCTCACTCAGTGTGATGTGGTGTTCTCTCTCCAGCCCAACACTTACTCCAGGAGCGCAGCCCGCATCGCCTACGTCATTTCTCTCCCTTACCGGACGGGCGCGTGAGTGGGGCACGGCAGTCTGGGAGGCGAGGGCTGAGTGTTTAACCAGTATCAGGACTTTAAGGAGGAGATGATCTGGGTTTTTGACCGTTCTGTTTTTGGCGAGGAGGCTTCCAGGGCCCTGTCTTCCCTATGTCAGGGGAATAGATCCATAACGGATTATTCTATTGAGTTTGACTCCCTGCCTCTAGTGACTGGAACAGCCGGCTTTGCTGCATTTTCTGGAGGGTCTCCACGTCGAGGTTAAGGATGAGATCCTCTCCCGGGAGGTTCCTTCCAGTCTGGACTCCTTAATAGCTCTCGCTATTCGCATAGAGCGACGGTTTGATCTTCGTCGGAGCTCGTGGAAAGGAGCTCACGTTTCCGTTGTTTCTCCACATCACTGCCACCTGCCGCATCACTGCCACCCTCCCCCGCCGGCTCGGATGCTGAGCCTATGCAGCTGGGGGTATTCAGCATCTCGGCCAAGGAGAGGGAACGGAGAATCACCAATCGCCTCTGTCTCTACTGCGGCTCCGCTGGTCATTTTGTCACCTCATGTCCAGTAAAGGGCCAGAGCTCATCAGTAAGAGGAGGGCTACTGGTGAGCGCAACTACTCAGGCCTCTCCTTCTGGATCACGCACTACCTTTCCGGTCCATCTCCGCTGGCCCGGTTCATCTGCTTCCTGCAGTGCCTTGATAGACTCTGGGGCGGAGGGCTGTTTTATGGACGAGACCTGGGCTCGGGAACATGACATTCCTCTCAGACAGTTAGGGAGCCCAGGGCCTTGTTCGCTTTAGATGGTAGTTCTCTCCCAAGATTCAGCGTGAGACGCTGCCTTTAACCCTCACTGTCTCTGGTAATCATAGCGAAACCATTTCTTTTTTAATTTTTCGTTCACCTTTTACACCTGTTGTTTTGGGTCATCCCTGGCTAGTGCGCCATAACCCTTCTATTAATTGGTCTAGTAATACTATCCTATCCTGGAATGTTTCTTGTCATGTAACCTGTTTAATGTCTGCTATCCCTCCTGTTTCCTCTGTCTCTTCTTCACAGGAGGAGCCTGGCGATTTGACAGGGGTGCCGGAGGAGATCACGATCTGCGCACGGTGTTCAGTCGTTCCAAGGCCACTTCTCTCCCTCCACACCGGTCGTATGACTGTAGTATTGATCTCCTTCCGGGAACTAGTGTGGGTAAATTATACTCTCTGTCGGCTCCCGAACGTAAGGCTCTCGAGGATTATTTGTCGGTTTCGCTCGACGCCGGTAAACCATAGTCTCCTCCTCCCCGCCGGCGCGGGGTTCTTTTTTGTTCAGAAGAAGGACGGGTCCCTGCGCCCATGCGTGGATTATCGAGGGCTGAATGACATAACAGTTAAGAATCGTTATCCGCTTCCTCTTATGTCTTCAGCCTTCGAGATCCTGCAGGGAGCCAGGTTTTTCACCAAATTGGACCTTCGTAACGCCTACCATCTCGTGCGCATCAGGGAGGGGGACGAGTGGAAGACGGCGTTTAACACTCCGTTAGGGCACTTTGAATACCGGGTTCTTCCTTTCGGCCTCGTTAACGCCCCAGCTGTCTTTCAGGCACTAGTTAACGACGTCCTGAGAGACATGCTGAACATTTTTGTTTTACTGGCCATTACATGGATGATATCCTGAATTTTTCACCGTCTCTCTCGATTCATGTTCAGCACGTGCGACGCGCCTCCAGCGCCTTTTGGAGAACTGTCTTTATGTGAAGGCTGAGAAGTGCACTTTTCATGCCGCCTCTGTCCCTTTTCTCGGTTCCATTATTTCCGCTGAGGGCATTAAGATGGATCCCGCTAAGGTCCAGGCTGTCATTGATTGGCCCGTTCCTAAGTCACGCGTCGAGCTGCAGCGCTTTATGGGCTTCGCTAATTTCTACCGTCGTTTCATCCGTAATTTCGGTCAGGTGGCAGCTCCTCTCACAGCCCTTACTTCTGTTAAGACGTGCTTTAAGTGGTCCGTTTCCGCCCAGGAGCTTTTGATCTTCTTAAGAATCGTTTTACATCCGCACCTATTCTTGTTACACCTGACATCTCTAGACAGTTTGTTGTTGAGGTTGACGCGTCAGAGGTGGGCGTCCAAGCCATTCTTTCTCAGCGCTCTCTCTGACGGCAAGGTCCATCCTTGCGCAGTTTTTCTCTCATCGCTTATCGCCGTCAGAACGTAACTATGATGTTGGTAATCTGCGAACTCACTCTGCCATCCGCTTGCCCTTGGCGAATGGCGACAGTGGTTGGAGGGGGCGACCGTTCATTTTGTCGTTTGGACTGACCATAGGAACCTTGAGTACATCCGTTCAGCCAAACGACTTAATGCGCGTCAGGCTCGTTGGGCTCTGTTTTTCGCTCGTTTCGAGTTTGTTATTTCTTATCGTCCGGGCTCAAAAACACCAAACCTGATGCTTTATCTCGTCTCTTCAGTTCTTCTGAGGTCTCCACCGACCCCGATGGGATTCTTCCTGAGGGGCGTGTTGTCGGGTTGACTGTCTGGGGAATTGAGAGGCAGGTAAAGCAAGCACTCGCCACACTCCGTCGCAGCTTGCCCTAGGAACCTTCTGTTCGTTCCCGTTCCTACTCGTCCGGCCGTTCTTCAGTGGGCCCACTCTGCCAGAGCTTGCCGGCCACCCCGGCCTTCGGGTACGCATCTGCATGCCATTCGCCAGCGTTTCTGGTGGCCCACTCGGATGACGCGTGTCGATTTGTCGCCGCTTGTTCGGAAAACTGCGCGCAGACTAAATCTGGGAACTCTCCTCCTGCCGGCCGTCTCAGACCGCTTCCCATTCCCTCTCGACCGTGGTCTCACATCGCTTTAGATTTTATCACCGGACTGCCTTCATCAGCGGGAAGACAGTTATTCTTACGGTTGTCGATAGATTCTCTGTCAGGCGGCTCATTTCATTCCTCTCGATAAGCTCCCTTCTGCTAAGGAGACGGCTCAGATCATTATCGAGAATGTTTTCCGAATTCATGGCCTTCCGTCTGACGAATGGTTTCCGACAGAGGCCCGCAGTTCACGTCTCAATTTTGGAGGGAGTTTTGCCGTTTGATTGGGGCTTCCGTCCAGTCTCTCGTCCGGCTTTCATCCCCAGTCTAACGGCAACCAACGGGCCAATCAGACTGTTGGTCGCAACGCAGTCTTTCTTTTATAAACCTGCGTCTTGGTCAGAACAGCTCCCCTGGGCAGAGTAAACCCACAACTCGCTTCCCATCTGCTACCGGTCTATCCCCTTTCAGTGTAGCCTCGGGTACCAGCCTCCGCTGTTCTCATCTCAGCTCGCACAAGTCCTGCGTCCCCTCCGCTCAGGCTTTTGTCCAGCGTTGCGAGCGCACCTGGAAGGGGGTCAGGTCGGCACTTTGCCGTAATAGGGCGCAGACTGTGAGGGCCGCTAATAAGCGTAGGACCAAGAGTCCTAGATATTGTTGCGGTCAGAGAGTATGGCTCTCCACTCAGAACCTTCCCCTTAAGACAGCTTCGCAAGTTGGCCCCAGGTTCATTGGTCCGTTCTGTATTTCCCAGGTCATTAATCCTGTCGCAGTGCGACTTCTTCTCCCGCGCTATCTTCGTCGCGTTCACCCGGTCTTCCATGTCTCCTGTGTTAAGCCCGTTCTTCCTAGCTCGTCCCTCCCCCCCCCATCCTTGTCGAGGGCGCACCCATCTACAGGGTTCGTAAGATTTTGGACATGCGCCCTCGGGGCCGTGGTCATCAGTACCTAGTGGATTGGGAGGGGTACGGTCCTGAGGAGAGGAGTTGGGTTCCCTCTCGGGACGTGCTGGACCGTTCGCTGATCGATGATTTCCTCCGTGCCGCCAGGTTTCCTCCTCGAGATGCGCTCAGGAGGCGCTCGGTGAGTGGGGGGGGTACTGTCATGTCTTGTTATGTCTGTTCCTGTCCTTTCTCTTGATTCTCTCTCTGCTGGTCTTTTTAGGTTACCTTCTCTGTCTCTCATCCCTCAGCTGTTCTACATTTCTCCTAACTAGCTCATTCTCTCTTTCCCCACCTGTTCTCTCTTCCCCCTCTGATTAGGTCTCTATTTCTTTCTCTGTTCCTGCTACTTTCAGTGTCTGATTCTTGTTTGTGTTTTTTGATGCCAGAAGCAAGCTGTCGTCTCGTTTGCTTCCACCTTGTCCTGTCCTGTCGGAGTCTGCATGGCAGGTGCAACCTGCATTATACTACGTTCTTTTGTTCCATTGACTACGTTGGAAGAGGATTTATGCCATTCCTGTTTTTTATTAAAGAACTCTGTTTTCTGTTAAAACCGCGTTTGGGTCTTCACTCAAGTTCATAACATGTGCAGAATAATTGAATGGATTACATATTGCATTACATACCGTATGTCCAATTCCACTGTAGAAAAATCATACGAAATGCAGTTATGTGGCAAATAAATTAAATAAACATAGACATTATGTGATGATTTCTTCTTGGAATGGGCTCTAGGACCTCTATATAATAATTACACCAGGATCTCGGTATGTGTAGCCATGCCTCATCTGTAAAACGCTTGGATAGTTTGGTTGGTTATTGGTGAGGCCCGCCTGCATCTCTACCTCACTACATGTGAAATCAATACTAAGTGGCTATTGACAGTGGCTGGTCTTCCTGGTGTGGACTTGTGGCTTTATTGATACCAATGGTGCTACATTCACCCCTCTGTCACAACTACTGCAAGGCACTGTATGAAATAATAATATGCACTGCATGACTGTAAACCAAGTTCCATACAACAGTATGTAATATCAAACTGTACAATACTGTACCACACAAGGCAATTGCATTGTGTATTGGGTTTTGCGTTATGATCTTCTAGGGATAGACTACAAATGATCTATTGCAGAGGTGCATGAGTTGTTTCAACTTTTGGGTTGTTCAGATCTAATGTAATTAAGACCTAATGCAATCTATTGCACAGATTATGAGCACAACAAACTGTTTGCTACTTGTTTACAATGTCCAAGAGGTTTGCTTTCCTACTGTAAGCCGAATTATCACTAAGCAGAATTATTTCCAAATAAGCAGGTAGCAAAGGTCTGGAATTAATTTGCATGAACACAATCCTTATTTTATGGAAATTGTTCAGTGGCCTTTGGTTTTCAAATCTGTTTTCTATTCCAGCTCACATTTTCAGTGTCTTTCATGTGTTCTGTATCTTTGATATGGAGGGGTGAGCATCCTTCATTCATTATTATCAACAGTTTGATTCCCATGTTTATAGCTGACACATTACAAATACTGCATAATATAGGAGGCTTAAGAACCCTCTTCATGAAACCCATCTGCTTGAGGCTCATGTAAGACATATGCCATGTCCGAATACCCGTACTACTAAATAGTAAGTATTTTGGGTATGCGAAAATAAGACTTTTTATTGTTTGTCGAGGGGTAGACGGACTCAAAGAATACTATAAGAGAACGTCTTCTTTAGGACGGCAAGCCTTTATTCATTAGTACAGCATACTTCAGCATACGGAAACGTATTATTCTCAAATCAGTAAGCTGTCGTTGTTAGTACAGTATATGATCGTGCCATGTACAGACTCTAGTAGAAGCCTACACACATATTGCTGAACCCTTCAATGTGAAATTTCTAAAATGTAGGATGCATCAAATGCCATGATGTCATCCTCATTTTGGCTTTTCATCGAGTAGAATTTGCTACACACTACTTAAGAAGATAATCATCTTTCGAGAACCACGTGTGCAATTGCGTATCAGACGAGGCATTCACCGTATGAATGAGCCTAGTATGTTGAAAGCTGTTACTTACTGCAACACATTTTGGACACGGAATTATGCTTCTTCTCTTTCTTTCCAGTCTCTCTCAATACACTTTCTCACGAATATACGTACTATGCAGTCTCAATACCTCTTGAGCATTTCATGAATACAACAGGAAATACTGTGCTCAATCTAAAAGTATTCCTCATAAAAGTCTACATGGACAGTTGTCCTATTCTGACCCTCCATGTATCTAAGTGATAACATACAAAGACCAGAATATATTTGTAAAACATACAGAAAGACCACAGCAGTAACATACTTCAGGATTGAGACAATGGTCAGACAGAGTAGAGTATGAATAAGCTGTAGATGAGGTTGACTAGTGTGTAGGTCAAACTCATATAACCATCTCTCCAAAGGTGTTCACTAAAGCAAGGACTACTCCAGCGAGGATCAATACTGCCAACAACCTCTATGATAAACCAAACCGTAATGAAAGATGCCTCAACAATGCCAGGGCCCTTAATGTCAATTAATAGTCTCAGAATCCTTGCAAGTGGCAACATTAAAATGTGATGAAATAGGTACATTGCCCAAAATTCAGACAGATGTTGTCAGTGAGCATTTTGACAATTTAAAGATGTACATCTGTTCACATGTTCATTAGCCTTATGAAAATAAGAGGACGACAGGGAAAAGGATTTAACCTTGGCCCTTGCCTCAGTACCTGTGTGTCTCTAAAGTGGAAAGACAGCCCAGCGCACAGGAAACACACAGGCTCATTAGCCACATGCCAAACAAGTACACCCTTTAAAAACCCCACTTACTGGCCATTGACTGTGATGAAGGCAGAATGAGATTCTAGCAGTCCCTGTAAAGAAATGGGCGGAATACATCAGAGCCCCAGGAGTGATCGAAGCAGAGAGAAAGACTGCATTTAAATGTGTCAGAAGGGGGGGGGGGGGGGTGGAGTTAGAGGCCCCTCCTTTTGTTCACAGAGACAACATTTTGCTGTTTTAAAGTTAGTTTCCTGCAATTCTACACATTTGTCAGAGGGCTGCGAGTAGAATTTATGTTCTAATGTCCTGCAATTACAGTTGTGGCCAAAAGTTTTGAGAATGACACAAATATGAATTTTCACAAAGTCTGCTGCCTCCGTTTGTATGATGGCAATTTGCATATACTCCAGAATGGTATGAAGAGTAATCAGATGAATTGCAATTAATTGCAAAGTCCCTCTTTGCCATGCAAATGAACTGAATCCTCCAAAAAACATTTCCACTGCATTTCAGCCCTGCCACAAAAGGACCAGCTGACATCATGTCAGTGATTCTCTCGTTAACACAGGTGAGGTGTGAGTGTTGATGAGGACAAGGCTGGAGATCACTCTGTCATGCTGATTGAGTTCGAATAACAGACTGGAAGCTTCAAAAGGAGGGTGGTGCTTGTGATCATTGTTCTTCCTCTGTCAACCATGGTCACCTGCAAGGAAACACGTGCCGTTATCATTGCTTTGCACAAAAAGGGCTTCACAGACAAGGATATTGCTGCCAGTAAGATTGCACCTAAATCAACCATTTATCGAATCATCAAGATCTTCAAGGAGTGCGGTTCAATTGTTGTGATGAAGGCTTCAGGGCGCCCAAGAAAGTCCAGCAAGCGCCAGGACCATCTCCTAAAGTTGATTCAGCTGCGGGATCAGGGCACCACCACTACAGAGCTTGCTCAGGAAATGCAGCAGGCAGGTGTGAGTGCATCTGCATGCACAGTGAGGTGAAGACTTTTGGAGGATGGCCTGGTGTCAAGAAGGGCAGCAAGGAAGCCACTTCTCTCCAGGAAAAACATCAGGGACAGACTGATATTCTGCAAAAGGTACAGGGATTAGATTTCTGAGGACTGGGGTAAAGTCATTTCCTCTGATGAATCCCCTTTCCGATTGTTTGGGGCATCCGGACAAAAGCTTGTCCGGAGAAGACAAGGTGAGCGCTACCATCAGTTCTGTGTCATGCCAACAGTAAAGTATCCTGAGATCATTCATGTGTGGGGTTGCTTCTCAGCCAAGGGAGTGGGCTCACTCATAATTTTGCCTAAGAACACAGCCATGAATAAAGAATGTATTTTTTGTGTGTGTATGTCTATGTGGGTGTATGTATATGATTGGGTGCATGTGTGCTAAGGTGTGGAGAATCAGAGCAGGTGCTTGTAGAAAGAAACTGTATCTGAGCCTGTTGGTATCAGACCTCATGCTCTGTGGGGTCCTTGACGATGCTGTGGGCCTTTCTCAGGTTTCGAGTAGATGTCCTGAATGGTTGGGAGCACAGTTCCAGTGATGTGCAGGGCCATCTAAACCACCCACTGGAGGGCCTTGCGGTCAGGGACAGAGAAATTCCCTTACCAGGCAGTGATGCAACCAGTCAGGACGCTCTTGATGGTGCAGCGGTAGTATATGGAGATAGGGTGGTATGTTGAATTTAATCAGCCACTGTTGTGCCCTCTTGACAAGAGTGGTGGTGTTGTTGGTCCATGTCAATTCCTTGGTGAACTGGACACAGAGGAACATAAAACTGCCAACTTTCTCTACTGCAGTCCCGTTGATGTGGATCGGGGCATGTTCCCTCATCTACTTCCTGAAGTTAACAATCAACTAATTTGCTTTACTGATGATGAGGGAGAGGTTGTTGTTCTGGCACAACAATGCCAGTTCACTTTCCTCCTCCCTACAGGTTGACTTGTCATCAGGCCTACAACTGTGGTATTGTCCAAAGCCACACAGTCGTGGGTGAACAGAGAGTACAGCAGGAGGCTGAGGATACACCCCTGAGGGGCCCCTGTGTTAAGAGTCAGTGTGTAGGAGGTGTTGTTGCCAATTATCACAGCCTGTGCTCTGTCTATCAGGAAGTCCAGGATCCAGTTGCAGAAAGTGGTGTCCAGACCCAGGACTCTGAGGTTGGTGTCGAATAACGTTGAATGCTGAACTTTAGTCAATGAATAGCATTCTCACGTAGGTGTTCCTCTTGTTGAGATGTGTTACTGCCATGTGTATAGCGATGGAAATGGAATATTCAATGGATCTATTCGAGCAGCAGGCAACTTGGAGTGGGTCCAGTGTGCTTGGCATGCTGGCATTGATGTGGGCCATGACCAGCCTCTCGAAGCAATTCATGATGCCCGGGGTGAATGCGACAGAGCGATAGTCATTTGGGCATGTCACCTTGTTTTTCTTGGGCACTGGGATGATGGTGGTCTCCTTGAATCAGGTGGGGACTACAGCCTGGGAAAGGCTGAAGATGTCCGGGAAGACACCCGCCAGCTGCTGGGCACACACTCTGAGGACACAGCCAGGGATGCCATCTGGGACGGCGGCTTTGTGAGTATTCACTCTTTACAGAGAATTCTTACTGGCTAATCAAATTGAATCTTATTTGTTACATACTTTGTAAACAACAGGTGAGGACTAACAGTGAATAACTTACTTCTGGGTCATTTTCCAAAAATGCAGTTAAAGATTAAAAATATATATATTATAGCGACACAAGGAATAAATACACAGTGTATAACGAATAACAATAACATGGCTATATACTGGAAGTAAAAGTAGCGAGTCAATGTGCAGGGGTACGAGGTAATTGAGGTAGCTATGTACATACAGGTAGGAGTAAAGTGACTAGGCAACAGGATAGATAATAGACAGTAGCAGCAGTATACAGTTGAAGTCAGAAGTTTACATACAACCTTAGCCAAATACATTTAAAGTCAGTTTTTCATGATTCCTGACATTTAATCCAAGTAAAAATTCCCTGTTTTAGGTCAGTTAGGATCAACACTTTATTTTAGGAATGTGAAATGTCAGAATAATAGTAGAGATAATGATTTATTTCAGCTTTTATTTCTTTCATCACATTCCCAGTGGGTCAGAAATGTACATACACTCAATTAGTATTTGGTAGCATTGCCTTTAAATTGTTTAACTTGGGTCAAACTTTTGGGCAGCCTTCCACAAGCTTTCCACAATAGGTTGAATTTTGGCCCTTTCATCCTGACAGAGCTGGTGTTACTGAGTCAGGTTTGTAGGCCTCTTTGCACGCACACGCTCTTTCAGTTCTGACCACAAATCTTCTATAGGATTGAGGTCAGGGCTTTGTGATGGCCACTCCAATACCTTGACTTTGTTGTCCTTAAGCCATTTTACCACAACTTTGAACGTCTGCTTGGGGTCATTTGGAAGACCCATTTACGACCAAGCTTTAACTTCCTGACTGATGTCTTGAGATGTTGTCAATATATCCACATAATTTTCCTCCTTCAGCAAAGCACCCCCACAACATAATGCTGCCACCCCCGTGCTTCATGGATGGGATGGTGTTCTTCGGCTTGAAAGCCACCCCCTTTTTTCTCTAAACATAACAATGGTCATTATGGCCAAACAGTTCTATTTTTGATTCATCAGAACAAGAGGACATTTCTCCAAAAAGTACGATCCTTGTCCCCATGTGCAGTTGCAAACCTTAGTCTGGCTTTTTTTATGGCAGTTTTGAAGTGGCTTCTTCCTTGCTGAGCGGCCTTTCAGCTTATGTCGATATAGGACTCTGTGTTTTACTGTGGATATAGATACTTTTGTACCTGTTTCCTCCAGCATCTTCACAAGGTCCTTTGCTGTTGTTCTGGGAATGATTAGCACTTTTCGCACCAAAGTACATTTATCTCTAGGAGACAGAACGCGTCTCCGTCCTGAGCGGTGTGACGGCTGCGTGGTCCCATGGTGTTTCCACTTGTGTACTATTGTTTGTTCAGATGAACGTGGTACTTTCAGGCATTTAGAAATTGCTCCCAAGGATGAACCAGACTTGTGGAGGTCTACAATTGTTTTTCTGAGGTCTGGACTGATTTCTTTTGATTTTCCCATGATGTCTAGACAGAGGCACTGAGTTTGAAGGCAGGCCTTGAAATACATCCACAGGTACACCTCCAATTGACTCAAATTATGTCACTTAGACTATCAGAAGTTTCTAAAGCCATTACATCATTTTCTGGAGTTTTCCAATCTTTTTAAAGGCACAGTCAAATTAGTGTATGTAAACTTCTGACCCACTTGCGGTAGGAATCCGGGGATATGGAGAAAAATAAGTCCGATAAGCTCTGGGTTGAATCACGTTGTGCAGACTGGCAGGAGTTATCCAGGCTAATGGTTAGCTGATGACCGTTAGCAGTGGCTAGCTGACTACTAGCTAGTTAGCTGGCTAGCTTCTGTTGGGGGTTCCGGTTCTAAAGTAAAGAAAATAGCAGATCCATACTACATTGGGTGAGGCGGGTTGCAGTAGAGTATGTTGAAGCTGGGGTTAAGAAAAATATAAAAAAATATAAGCGAATAAAAAAGATATAAAAAGAGAGAGAACAGTCTATGGCTTGGGTGGCTGGAGTCTGACAATGTTTTGGACCTTCCACTGACACTGCTTGGTCTTGTACAGTTCGCTGAGTGCCACCTTGGTCTTTGCTTGTGTCGGTATGTTCGCAACTGTGATAATACCAGTGTTGTAAAGTACTTAAGTAAAAATACTTAAAAGTACTATTTTAGTCGTTTTTTGGGGGTATCTGTACTTTACTTTACTATTTATATTTTTGACTACATTTACTTCACTACATTCCTAAAGAAAAAATGTACTTTTTACTGCACACTTATCAAGAGAACATCCCTGGTCATCCCTACTGTCTCTGATCTGGCGGACTCACTATTTTTAATTATTCATACTTTTAATTTTAATTTGGATATTTAAGTATATTTTAGCAACTACTGTACATTTACTTTTGATACTTAAATATATTTAAAACCCAATACTTTTAGACTTTAACTCAAGTAGTATTTTACTGGGTGACTTTCACTTTTACTTGAATCTGTCACACCCTGATCTGTTTCACCTGTCTTGTGCTTTTTATCTGTTGCCAGTTTGTCTTGTCTCGTCAAGCCTACCAGCGTTTTTCCCCGTACACCTGCTTCTCTCTAGCCCTTGTTTTTAAAGTTTTTCCGATTTTGACTAGTATGCCTGCCCTGACCCTGAGCCTGCCGTTCAGGACCTTTCTGACTCTGCCCTGGATTACCGCCCTCTGCCTGCCCTTGACTTGTCGTCTTTCTGCCCCCTGTTTTGTTAATAAACATCTGTTCGAACTGTCTGCATCTGGGTCTTATCCTGAGGTCTGATAGTACGAACTGGCCATGACTGACCCAGCAGACTTGGACCAGCTCCGCAATCCTCTCAAGGATCCACCATTGGAAGACACAATGAGTTACTTCAAGGTCTTATGGAAGGATCGAGGATGAGAATCAAAGACTGGTCACCCGATTGCCAGAGGACCTGATCCCCATCCCCTCTGGTTCCGCGTCGATTGAGAGTCCTGCTGTTGTCCTTCAGCCCAACATTATGGAGGTATACCAGTAACTGCGGGAGGTATTCTCCAAGACCCGCGCCACCAGTCTTCCTCCTCATTGCCCCTGGGACTGTGCCATCGACCTGTGGGCAGGGTCTGTGCCTCCGTGCAGACGCATCTACCCTCTCTCGGTGACTGAAACCAAGGCAATGGAGGATTACATCCAAGAGGCGCTCCAACAAGGTTTCATCTGCACGTCCACTTCTCCTGCGTCGGCTGGTTTCTTCTTTGTGGCCAAGAAGGATGGAGGGTTACGTCGATGTATTGATTACAGAGGACTCACCACAAAGTACCGTTACCCTCTCCCGTTGGTACCGGCAGCCATCAAATAGCTCCACGGGGCCCGGTTATTTACCAAACTGGACCTGCGGAGTGCATACAATCTCGTCCGCATCCAGGAGGGGGATGAATGGAACACTGCATTTAGAACCATGTCTGGCCACTATGAGTACTTGGTGATGACATTTGGCTTGGCCAATGCTCCTTCAGTGTTCCAGGCATTTGTTAACGAGGTGTTCAGGGACGTGCTCGGACACCAGGTGGTCGTGTATATCGATGCCATCCTGGTCTACTCGGCTACCCTGTAGGATCACATCACTCACGTTCGAGCAGTAATGGACCACCTCCTGGCTAACCACCTGTATGTCAAGGCTGAGAAGTGACAATTTCATCAGAAAGCTGTCTCTTTTTTAGGCTACCAAATCAGTCTGATGGTAGTGGGGTAGGAAGACAAGAAGGTAGATGAGATCAGGTCAAGGCTAGTCCCAACTACCATAAAGGGGTCATAATGGTTTTTGGGGTTGCCAACTTCTACCGCTGTTTCATCAGGAACTTCAGCTCCGTCGCCGCCCCTCTCACCTCTTGCCTCAAGGGTGGTCCCCCTAGGTTGGTGTGAAGACCAGCAGCCAACGAGGCCTTCCGTCTACTCAAGGGATGTTTTACCTCCACCCCACCTCCGCCCCAGATCCAACGATATCCTTTGTGGTAGAGGTGGCGTGGGGGCAGTTCTTTCTCAACGATAGGGTAATCCACAGAAAGTGTATCTCTGTGCATATTACTCAAAGAAACTGTCCCCTGCAGAGAGGAATTACGACGTTGGTGATTGAGAGCTTCTGGCGGTGAAGTTGACAATAGAGGAGTGGTGACACTGGCTGGAGGGTGACAAGGAACCATTTGTCATCTTCACCGAACATCGGAACCTGGAGAACATATGGACAGCGAGAATGCTGAATCCGCTCCAAGCGAGGTGGGCCCTTTCCTTCACAAGGTTTGACTTCACGCTGACCTATTGCCCAAGTTTAAAAAAAGGTCAATGCCATGTCCCATCTCTACGATGATGAATCCTGTCCAGAATGCACCCTATAATCATATCCTCCCAAGTTGCAGCTCCTGTGGTCTGGGACGTAGATGTGGACATTCGCCAGGCTCTGGAGAGGGGACTTACACCCACTAACTGTCCTCCCAAGCGCATCTACATTCCCCCAGGGATAAGGAATCGGCTGCTGGCCTGGCACACACAGCTGTTGTCGTTGGACATCCAGGTATTTCTCACACTACCCAATCCTTCTCCGAGAAGTACTGGTGGCCCACCTTGGCGCAGGATGTCACTCGCTACATCAAATCCTGTTCCATATGTGCCCAAACCAAATCCCCCCGGAACGCTCTAACAGGGAAACTTCTTCCCCTTCTCGTGCATCTGCATCCCTGGTCCAATCTAGCCATTGACTTTGTTAATGATCTCCCCTCCTCTGACGGTTTCACCACCATTTTGGTGGTTGTGGATAGATTGTCAAAATCCTGTCAGAACTCACTACATCACTCCTCCACTGGGTTGACCCCCTTCCAGTGAGTTCTGGGTTTTCAGCCTGCCCAGACTCCGTGGACCCCGGGCCAGACCAAAGCTCCTGCAGTTGATGAGTGGTTCAGGCGCAGAGAAGAAGTGTGGAGCGATGCTCAAGTGAGACTCCAGCTCGCTGTCCACCGTCAAAAGAAGCAGGCAGACCGCCACCGCAGTGCGACCCCCGTGTACCAACCTGGGGATTGTGTCTGGCTCTCTACCAGGAAACTCCCACTCTGCCTGCGCTGCAAAAGCTGAGCCCCCGGTTTGTGGAGCCGTTCAAGCTTCTCCGGAGGGTCAACGAGGTGACTTATAGGTTACAGCTTCCCAGTGACAACCGTATCTCAGCTTATTTTCATGTCTCCCTTTTCAGGCTGGTGGTTCCTGGTCCCCTAGCTGATGCTGTCCCCCACAACACCCCGACACCCCTCCGCTGTCAGATCTCTACTGGACTCCCGACAACATGGGGGTTGGCTCCAGTACCTGGCAGACTGGGAGGGGATTTGTCCAGAGGAGCGGTGTTGGGTTCCGGTGGATGACATTCTGGATCACAACGTCATCCGTGATTGCCGTCCCTCTGGTCCCTCATCGTCATGCGGCTGAAGCCACGCATTGGGGGTGGGGGGGTACTGTCACGTCAACTTCCGCTCCCCCCTGCTGGCATTCGACGTCGCCGGTATACTAATGACCGGTCCTGGGATCCATAATTACGCACACCTGGGATCCATCATTACGCACACCTGGCATCGATCATTACACACACCTGCACATCATCATGAGGCATGAGTCAGTTGGTATGAGTACTCATCAGTTGGTATGAGTACTCTGGTGGGCCATACAGAGCATTTTCCTTCTCCCCTTACTCGCACCCCTCTCCATGCCATCCTGCTGTGGGCAACCAGTCGAAATCTCTCCAGGTTCTCATTGAAGCTGTGGCCGATGAGAGTTTCATGGACACTACACTGGTGTCAGAGCTGGGCATCCCCACTCATCCCCTTTCCATTCCCATGGAAGTTAGGGCGCTGGATGTGCGCTCTGTAGACAGAGTCACCCATATTACTACTACTATCAACCTGCAAGTGTCAGGGAACCACAGTGAGTCTATGCAGTTCATGCTCATTAAGTCTCCTCAGGTTCCCATGGTATTGGGGTTTTCTTGGCTCCAGCAACACAATCCCCTTATCAACTGGACTGCTGGGGCTATCATGGGCTGGAACCCGTTCTGCCACGGCCATTGCATAAAGTCGGCGCAGCCTGCCCCAGGACGTCTTCCTGTGGGCTTGGAAGAAGCTTCGGACTTCTCCCGCCGTACCAGGACCTCCAGGAGGTTTTCAGCAAGGCCCGGGCAACTTCGCTTCCTCCACATCGACCCTATGACTGTGGGATTGACCTTCTCCCAGGGAACTACACCACCCCGGGGATCGCTGTATTCACTGTTGAGTCCAGAGACCCAGGCTATGGAGATGTACATCGAGGACTCGCTGGCTTCAGGGCGTATCCATCCTTCTGCCTCCCCACCGGCGCAGGGTTCTTCCTTGTGTAGAAGGGGGACAAAACCCAGAACCTGTGCATTGACTACCAGGTCCTCAATGACATCACGGTTAAGAACCATTTGAGCCACTCCATGGGACCACCATTTTCTCTAAGGTGGACCTGCAGAAAGCCTACCATCTGGTGCGGATACGGAAGGTGAAGAGTGGTAGACAGCCTTCAACACTGTTAGCGGACACAATGAATACCTAGTGATGGCATTCGGTCAGACCAACACTCCTGCTGTGTTCCAGGTCCTGGTTTTCGGTGTTCTGCACACTCATTGTTCTGCACACCCAGCATGGGTGGGACCCGGGTTTCCACTCGGGATCTGTCCCTCCGGGTGGAATCCCGCAAACTTTCGTTTTATCTTCCCTTTCCCCATCTCTAAGATCTTTAGACCCTATGCCGTTCGTCTTCTGTTGCCCCGCACCCTCCGTGTACATCCCCATTTTCATGTATCAAGGATTAAACCTCTGTCTCACAGCCCTCTGTCTCCTCTTTCCAGGTGGCGTCCACTCCCCACTACTCTTACCAGAAGCCCCCGTTCAATACAGAAAATGAGAAAGACTTCTGGTTGAATAAACAAAGACACAACATTCCCTGAGTTCGCTCTGCGATTGAAGCTCATTTATTTTCCAGCGATTGGACATAAACCATCATGATACTAGAAAGAGGAGGCTGTGTAGCCGGTCTTTTTAGACTAGCTTGGAGTCCCCCTTTCGTCCTCTTCTTGTCGGTTGTAGGAAATGATTGCACGAACATTCTGAGCAAACAAAGTCATAATTAACGCAAACATAGCAATAAAAAATAAAAACGTTGAGCAGAAACCAAAAAGACACACACCCTTCTCAGCACCACCATCTTAGACTGTGAAAGGGTGTGTGTGTGTGTGTGTGTGTGTGTGTGTATCATTTGTTTCACCTGCATTTTTATCTGCTGATCTCCCAAATAAAGCAAGGTGCAGTGTGGGAATGATATCCAGATATCATTCACAATAGGATAATACCACTCAAAAACAAACAAAACCCTGTGATTTAAATGGGGTAATAAAGCTTCCATTTGGGAGGTGCTATAACTAGGGTTTGGTTTGTTTGATATAGGTAACACCTAATTATGGTCCCCTGGAAAACACTTACCAACATTTTGTTTCCAACCCTGTCACAATAACTCAATAACACAATAACTGTTTTGATCTAAATTGCAAGTCAAATTGTAAACAATATGTGACCCGTTTCAGGAAACTAGGCGTATGTCGCTGGTCACTACTTCACAGAAGAGCCGTTTGAAAGTAAACTTTTTTTAAATCAAAAGGCATTTTTTGTGTGGCAGAAATGCCTTTTCAAACATGGGAACTTTCATGTGCCTTAATAACAAACTTGTATGTCATCTGTAAATACGAATACAATTGTTTAATTACAAGCCTAGTTGGTTTAGCCACAGAAAATGACAGCAACCTTGCCGCTAGCCATGATTGGCTGAGATAATGAGTGGGCTGGACATGCCGAGAGATGAGTTCGAATTGGTCTGCCATATAGCATGCTTCTGTCTATTTGAGCTGGTTAGTATGTGTAGCAAATCCTGTCTAACGCAGCTTTTATATATATATATATATATATATATATATATATTGCTTAGTAGAACTACATAAGTGTTGCTCTCCACTTTCTGGAGGACCAAGTTTTGAAATCAGTGGAATTAGAGTATGATAGCTAAGGAGATGGCAAAAACACCTGTCTTCAGATTACATCTGCAAACTAAGGGCAACCATGGCATTCAACAGGAGACGTGTCCATCCATGATGTAGATAGTCTAGCGAGCTACATTTTCAGATATGACACATTTCTAATTTTTGACATAAAGTCTTTTCATTTCAAGTTAAAGTGTACTGTTAGCTAGCTAACTAACGTTTGCTGGCTGCCTCGCTAGCTAACGTTACGCTATTATTGCTTGACTAGTTATAGCCTAATGTTAGCTAGCTAACATTGAACCTGGTTGGTTAGCTATCTGCAGATTCATGCAGGATAGTAAAATCAGGAGTTGGGATTATGGTTCATTGTTTACCTAGCTAGCTAGCTAGCTATATGTCTTAACAAAATACTCTAGTCTGAGAGTGGCAGAGTGGAGAATAACCAATGAATATACGAATGTTCAACACCCGTTGAATATGGCCGGTGTCAGTAAACGTCCGGCAAAAAAGCATAAATAAATTGTTGCCAGCAGCACAGTTACAGTCACCAATGCTCTGGAAAACATGAAAACAGCCTAACCAGCTCTGCTAGGGTGAGTAATGTTCTCTCATTTGAGTCTGGAAGTAGCTAGCAAGGTAGCCAATGTTAGCCAGTTAGCGTGGGTGCTTGACTGCCGTTGTGAGGTCAGAATGTTCGGATCTACCCTACTCCTCAGCCAGAGCATCTGGTATGCGCTCTGAACGCCCCGAGAGCGAAATGCTCTGAATTTACGAACTGACAATCTAACAGCACAGTTGCAGTCACCAATGCTCTGGATAACATAACAGCATAACCAGCTCTGCTAGGGCGAGTAATGTTCGGTGAGCTGTTCTCTCATTTGAATCTGAAAGTAGCTAGCTAGGTAGCTTGGGTGCTTGACTGCTGTTAGTACAGAACACTCAGGTCAACCGTTAAAGAGATGGGTTGGGCTAAAGCTTGGGTGTAGACAAAGAAGGGTTCGCCAGTACTAGTACCAAAACATTCAAAGCAAAATGACTTTCCCACTGTTCCTCAACTGTAGTGTATAATATACCATTTTGTAGCTCTGAGTCTCTACTTTTATCCAATGTAAAAAAACACAATTTCCAATTTTGCTACATAAGACCGATTTGAGCCGGTCAGTCACATATTTGGTTTTAAATTAGGCTTATATTGTTTGCCCATATTGTGCAGCCCTGCGTGGCAGTGTGGAAATTACCTCAATTGATTGCAGGAAATATTTTTGGTTAAAGTTTTATTGAACAGTATAAAACAATCAGAATAGAGAACGCCCCATTGAAATCACTTGTTGTATGTGTTGCCACCCCAGGGTCATGCACTACTCATAAAGCAAATGTAAAACCTTTATTATTCAGCCAATGATGTAAGTGTCTTTAGATCTAGTTATTCATCACATCTTCCATAATATTACAATTGAACCCAAAACAAATATGCAAAGAGCTGGAATGACAGCTAAAAAGAACAGCAGATGGACTGCTTCAAATAAGGAGGTGTTGGGCAGTTTAAAGAAAATGCTATCGCTATAAGTACAAACGAGTTTTAGAGGTTGCTCTTTTTCATTTAGGTTCAAATTGTTACAAAGTCATTTTTCCTGTCTAATACTTAGTATATGCGCAGTATACACACCACATCCACAAACAAGGGTCCTTTAAGGTAAAGCTAAACTAGGTACTTAAACACCTCAGTGGTGACTCTCACATTCTGTGGCTCTTTTGGGACAGTTAAAATGCATTGTTTTTTAATGGACTTTTATTGTGTTTTGATGCACATATGATGCAATATAACTAGACCTGGGGATTTGACAATCCTCACTTAATGATGATGGCATTTTAATGATAGCTTAATGACACTCACCCCCCGCCCATGTACTCACTAGGGCAACACCAAAACATTACAAACGAATGCCTCTACTCACAGACATTAGACTTACTTTGGGACCTAAGTCACAGAGATGGATAAGGTAAAATGCTTAAGATGCTAGTTTGAGAGTTTGCTATAATTTTGTATCTGGGTATTTTGATAATATTGTGTTGTGCTTTTGATATTATCTGGTCAATATGTGGTACTGTATTTCTAAATTCCACTTAAATGAATTTAAACTTGACAAATCAAAGAAAGACCAACTGGTGAATGTCCCTTCTTATGATGTTAAAAATCAATTCAACGTTTATTGGTTGCGTACACAGTTTTGCAGATGTTATCGTAGGTGCAGCAAAATGCTTATGATTCTAGCTCCAACAATGCAGCAATATCTAGCAATACAATAACAATACACACACAATGCAAAAGTTTAAAAAAGGATAAGAAATTAAGACATATCAGAACGAGGTTCATAACAAGGTTATGACCCATAATATGTGATTGGTCAATTTCTGGAGCCCTGTGAGAAATGTCCTAAAAGCTGATTGGAAGAAAACAATACATGGTAAAGGTGGCATACAAATTTACAAGATACAAGCTAACCTAGCAATGATTTGAAAGAGCAACTATGTCGAATTTATCATATAAACATTATAATAAAGAGGCCAACACACAAGTTCTTACTTTGTCTTCAGCGGAAATGTTAACATAAAGGAAGTTATTTCTGTCTAACTTAACGGAAGTTATCTCCAGGGATATGATTGCATGTTCTCACTTGTTTCCCCCATCCAGTTATATTCCTCTTTCCCCTGACAACTCTCTGCAGAGCTTCAGGGCTTTTTCACAGTGTGGCTACAGTATAGTGTTAACATGTGTTGTTGGCCTTCCTGCCTCAGGGCTACACAACCTGAAGGTAGCTCTGCTATACACTATGCTCTTAAGCTTATCACCTACACAGAGTGCACAAGGACCATTTAAAGAGGCAGGACACTTAGAACACCAGTTTTTGCCTCTAGTTTGCCTACTTCAATCAACCACTCGTCAGTCTGGTTGCTTCATTCCAATTCCATCTTCAGGCCGGAGTCAATTGTAAATCCTAAACCAACAACAGGTAATAATCTTCCCCACCTCAGATTTAGAGCAATAGATTTAGGACCAGAGGGGCTCTCAGAGAGTCACATCAAATTCACGTGGGGTAAAGTAATACTGCATTTGCTGAGGCTAAACTATGGTAATGTCTCAGAGGAAAAACAGGGGCCAATGGCCAGGAGGGAGAATGGGGCAGTTTAATTAGAGAGAAGTGAAAATAAGTAAATCATTAATTAATATTGTTGCCTCTGATAGTTCCACCTCCAATCTTCATGTCCACAGGGGAAAGACAACAGAAATGCCTGTGGTCAAGCTGCTGCTGTACAATGTATAGGAGTGTGTGTGTGTGTGTGTGTGTGCGTGCGTGCGTGAGGACTAAAAACAAACAAAATATAAATATAAAAATGTGTATAGTATGTATAAACCTGAGTCAGTTAGACAGGGAATTTTTACTGGGATTAAATGTCAGGAATTATGAAAAACGGAGTTTAAATGTATTTGGCTGAGGTGTATGTAAACTTCCGACTTCAACTGTATTATATATATATATATAATATATATATATATATATGTGTGTGTATATGTACACGTGATTATGTATATATGTGTATGTGCATATATATATATATATGTATGTGCATATATATATATATATATTATATATATATATATATGTATTAAAAAATATATATATTTCACCTTTATTTAACCAGGTAGGCAACTGCGACCTGGCCAAGATAAAGCAAAGCAGTTCGACACATTCAACAAGACAGAGTTGTGTGTATATATATATATATCCCATTTATTGCCTTATATACACATATAAACATATATATCCTATTTGGGTGTATGTATGTATACATGTAAACTCAGCAAAAAAAGAAATATCCCTTTTTCAGTTGCCTGTCTTTCAAAGATAATTTGTAAAAATCTAAATACACAGTAATCTTTGGAGGGAGTTGAAAGTCGGTGTTGCCCAGAAACAGCTCCAAAACATCACTGCTCTAGAGGAGATCTGCATGGAGGAATGGGCCAAAATACCAGCAACAGTGTGTGAAAACCTTGTGAAGACTTACAGAAAACGTTTGACTCTGTCATTGCCAACAAAGGGTATATAACAAAGTATTGAGATAAACTTTTGTTATTGACCAAATACTTATTTTCCACCATAATTTGCAAATAAATACATTAAAAATCCTACAATGTGATTTTCTGGATTTTGTTTCTCATTTTGTCTGTCATAGTTGAAGTGTACCTATGATGAAAATTACAGGCCTCTCTCATCTTTTTAAGTGGGAGAACTTGCACAATTGGTGGCTGACTAAATACTTTTTTGCCTCACTGTAACTTCACATATCTTCAATGTAAAGGGTTTAAACACTGTTTCCCATGCTTGTTCAATTAACCATCAACAATTAATGAACATGTGGAATGGTCATTAAGACACTAACAGCTTACAGACTGTAGGCAATTATGGTCACAGTTATGAAAACTTAGGACACAAAAGAGGCCTTTCTACTGACTCTGAAAAACACCAAAAGAAAGATGCCCAGGGTCCCTGCTCATCAGCATGAACGTGTCTTAGTTTTTGTTTCAAAATTTGGAAGTGTGAAGTTTACTGTTTTTTTTATTATCTATTTCATATGTAAACATATGTTTCCCATTCCAATAAAGCCCCTTAAATTGAAATTGATTTGAGAGAAAGCGAGAGAGAATAAAGGGGAATATAAAGAGCTGGAGTAGGGGGCAAACACATTGAGAGAAGACATTGAGTTTGTTGCTCCCCTCCTTTGCATGGTAATGAGGTGAAGTTGTTCTAGCAGCAGTCAGCAGCACCTCAGAGTAAAATGAGGGTCAGTACACAGCCACTTGAGGGGAACAAATTCACAGCAGGGCGTTAGAGAAGCAGAAGGGGGCCTCAGCACTGTCTGACACAGAGCAGAGTAGAGTATCCCAAGCCCTCCCCAGGCAGAGTGGATGAGAGGGTGGCAGAGTGGTGCGGTGCTCATGCCAAGGCTGAGAATAGTGGTGACCTTCTGGAGGCTTCTCTTTCTCCCTCTCATTAAATGCATAACAAGACACCCGCATGTGTGAAGAAATTCCGATTTTTTTATGCCTGTTGTGCTTTGTGAAACTGTCCAGAGCTGATCCACTTCCAAGATGTGGCTGAGCAGCATTACCTGGTGAACAGCGTATGTCTGCCTATTTCTGTCTGTCCCCCAGGGACAGACAGTCCAAAACAGCTGCTGCTCAAACCCCCTCTGGACACATCTCTAATACATACACAGCATGTGTGCCTTCTGTTACAGTAAACATCTTATTGAGATTAATTGAAAATTCACTGATATGCTCAATGTAATTTATTACCTTCTTTACCTTTGAAGCTTACATGCTAAGGGGCTTTTGTACTAATGGTGAGGTGATATCTTATAAATTAACATCAGTAAAAACAGGTGCCACATGGAGCTGTGTGTGTACAGTAGTTATCTTTACATTCATGTGCTGCATGTCAACATGTACGCTATTTTCTGCTGTATGCGTAGCTGATCACGACCATGATTAATACCTAAACTGCTGCATGTATAACTCATGAGAGAGTGACTTGGGAAATGGAATAGAAATGAGATGGGAGCACAGCTGTAGAAAAGTTGATAGCTTGCATAGGCCTAGTTGTTGGGTGATAATGTGACAATACAAACATGGCAGCGGCCAGTGTCATTTCACTAACTTGCTTGTAGTCCTCAGATTCTTGACTGCATTGTTATTGAACTCAAACAGTGAGTCACCGGAGAAATCAAGCAGCATTTCCATAATGTGTTTGACTGAGCTCCACACCGCTATCCCAGGTAAAATATACACAGTGTGGTATTTGCTTGTCTATTAATTCCTATAAGCATTGTATGGTGGCTGTGGAAGAGAAGCCAATTTGAAGCTTGAATGCACATTCAATGCTCATTGGTTTAACACTGGAAAGGAGCTAAGAAAGGAAAGCTAGACACTGTGAACCAGGGATTGCCCTTAGGAGATATTATGTCCAGTGAAGTCCAGTGCAACCCCACATCCACTCTAATGCATTTATGAGTCATAGACAAGTGTGCACACCCACACACACATACATTCATATCCACTGACAGGTTTCTAAAGGCCATGAACTGTCACAGCAGCAGATACTGTAGATTTGAAGTTGTATTCGGTTGAGAAGGACTGGGAATGTCAGTGGAGTTCATGAATACTTTACACCTAAATCAAAACATTATCTTCGCGCTCCTAGGCAAAGCTCTGAAAATTACATATGGGATGAATTATCCAAAAACCAACACTGTGTGCACCTACTTTCAATTTGCTTAACAACTCTAACCATGTGAATGCTGTTTGGACATTTGGGGTGAGGAAAAGGATATTTGGTGTTCACATATCCAACTATCCTCTGCATTAGATTTAGATATAAACCGTGGATAGAATAGTGTGAATCTGTGAACATATGCTATCCCATTTGAAAACTAATCCACTTATATCTGTAGGAGGCATTAATAAATCAAAGAGAAAGCTTTTAAAGCTTTAACCCCCATGCATTATGCAACTCAAACACATGCAAATGCACTGCTGTGACACTCCATTGTAGGCATTGTTTCATTAAAAATGCAATTAGGCATAATGAAGCTCACAACCCACTTAAAAATAAAACTTCAAGAGGGTGTCCGACTGAATTTATATGGTCTCGCAATCACCTTGATGCAAGTAATAAACAATTCGCTTGGAGTGAGGTCCAGTTATCACTCAAAAGTAAATACTAATTTAAAGGCCCAATGCAGCCATTTTATCTCAGTATCAAAACATTTCTGGGTAGCAATTAAGTACCTTACTGTGATTATTTTCAATTAAAATGGTCAAAAAGAAACAAAAATAGATTCTTAGCAAGAGCAATTTCTCAAGCAACAATTTTACAAGGATTGTCTGGGAGTGGTCTGAGTGGGGAGGGGAAAACTGAAAACTACCTGTTATTGGCAGAGGTTTGGAACTCTTTCTTTTTGGTCTATTAACTAGGCAGGCTAAAACTCCATCCCACCAAAACAGGCTGACATTTATTTTCAAACAGCTCTTACACTAAGATGGCATTATCATCATTTTTACAATTTCACAGTATTATTCCAACCTCATCATGCTCCCGAGTGGCGCAGGGGTCTAAGGCACTGCATCTCAGTTCTAAGAGGTGTCACTGTTGTCCCTGGTTTGAATCCAGGCTGCATCACATCTGGCTGTGATTGGGAGTCCTATAAGGCGGCGCACAATAGACCGTCATTGTAAATAAGAATTTGTTCTTAAATGACTTGCCTAGTTAAATAAAAAAATAAAACTGAGGAAAATCATGTTCACTGCACTGGGCCTTTGAAACTACAAATTGTCAATATGTTCTGCGGCTTATCATCTCAATCCTTGGCTGTAGTTAGTAGAGAAAGACGTGAGAGTAGCTCGGATGAGAGAGCCACACCAGGGGAAGAGATGAGACACATCGTGATGGCCATGAGTGACATTGCATGGAGGACGTGTACCTCCCAGATAGCAATGGCAGCCATTTGTTCATTAAAGCATCAAACATTCGTCCCATAGCAGCTGCCTATTTAAATAAATATGCAAATTACTACATTTCTATTCAAAGGCTTCTTTTGACTTCAACAAGGTTTCTAAATAACCCAAGGGACACAATTCTTTCCATGTGAATAGACCCACCTGTCAGCGACTTGAAATTAACATGTAAAAATTGTTTGAAGTTCCCACTTGTTCGGTGCTACTATCTTTCTCTCAGATATGGTGGTGAGGAGGAAGAGAGAGAAGAGGGGGAACATCATCTTCACTTTAAAGGTTAATGCAATTATGCGATCAGTCCCCCCTCTCCCCAAAAGCACAGCAGTCAACTAATAAAGAGCGTGGGGCTTTAATGCACACAGCCGTTTTAATGGCCTGCAGCAGTCATCATTTGGTAAACAGAGCTGGAAAATTCATCCAAACCGAACAACATAAATAACATGGCAACTGAATCAAATGGATGAGGAAATTGCTACAGCTTGGCAAAAGACAAGACGCTTCAGATAAAAATGCCGAAACCAATTATTGCCTCACTTGCATATAAATATTCAGGTGGCCCAGCAGCCTTTCTGGTTTTGTTTTGTTTTTCTACCCAGTCATCAGTTCAGTTCATGGAAAAGCTCTTGGAATAAATGTAAAAATATATCCCTTTCAAACACAGGAACAGTCTGAATGGGTAGAAATATTTGGTGTATTTGGTTCACAGCCAAGTCGTTAAGAGTGAAAGGTTGCTGGTTCGAATACCTGAGCTGACTAGGTGAAAAATCTGAGCAAGGCACTTAACCCTAATTACTCCTGGAAGTTGCCTTGGATAAGAGCGTCTGCTAAATTACAAAAATGTAAATGTAAACTGACAGTACAAAACATTAAGAACACCTTCCTAATACTCAGTTGCACCCTCTTAATATTTGCCTTCAGAACAGACTCAATTCGTCGGGGCATGGACTCTACGAGGTGTCGAAAGCGTTCCATAGGGATGCTGGCCCATGTTGACCCCAGCTTCCCAGAGTGTCAAGTGTGCCAAGTGTGCTGGATGTCTTTTGGGTGGTGGACCATTCTTGATACACACGGGAAACTGTTGAAAAATACAGCAGCATTGCCATTCTTGACACACTCAAACCGGTGCACCTGGCACCTGTTACCGTACCTCCTTTAAAGGTAATTAAATATTTTGCCTTGCCCGTTCACTCTCTGTATGGCACAAATACACAATCCATGTCTGGGGCGACAGGTAGCCTAGTAGTTAGAGCGTTGGACTTGTAAACAGAAGGTCTGCAAGATCGAATCTGTTGTTCTGCCCCTGAACAAGGCAGGTAATCCACTGTTCCTAGGCTGTCATTGAAAATAAGAGTTTGTTCTTAACTGACTTGCCTAGAGGTAAAAGAAATGTCTGAAGGCTGAAAAAATATTCTTTAACCTGTCTCCTCCCCTTCATTTACACTGATTGAAGTGGATTTAAAAAAGTGACATTGATAAGGGATTATAGCTTTCAAGTGGATTCACCTGGTCAGTCTATGTCATGGAAAGAGCAGGTGTTTCTAATGTTTCGTACACTCAGTGTAAATGTAGGTGTGCTCTGCACACAACCTTTGCCCTCAGAACACAGCCAAGCCATGGATATCAAAGCTCAACTACAACTCTCAGTACAGGGATGGATTACATGCCAGTGTAATGTAAAGCAGCCCAGGAACACCTGCTGTACATATCTAAGCAAACACAATTTGCTTGGTGGGTCTTGGCAGATATGTCTCAATTTCCCTCCCTACACATGCTCCCTCTGTGTGAGCAACCACTGCTTTCACATTCAGGGGTAAACTGAGAAACAGCATGTTTCAAAAGACAGTGCTTTGATTTACTTTGCCTTTCCCAGCAGGCAATGTGACAATACAAGCACAGCGATAATAGTACAAGGATTTCTCTAATAAAAAATCAACACACAGACTGCTGATATGCCAAATGATGAATAATGAACTACTGAATCAAAGCAAAAAAAGAAAATGACAAGTATTGAATAACACTACAGTCTATTGATTCATGAATATTTAATTACTTGCTGTGGCTATTCAAGGACAAATAGATGGCTGTAACGTTAGGCCTAGGCCCTATTTAAAAAAAATCTGCATTACAATATATGGACTAAATAAAGGTTTATATTCAAATTATTTATACACTTTTTTATCTGCTCAAAACTTGTATTATGGTATTTATTTTATGGAAGACAGCATCCCACAGGACAAAAATGGGTTGAATCAACGTTATTTCCATGTCATTAAAAAAAATCTATGTGATGATGTTGAATCAACGTAGAAAACTGAAAACTCGCAAAAAGTTATCAATGTAAGCGAATTTAGTGATTTTTGTCACCCAACTTTTAACCTGAATCCAATGACATGGTGACATTTGTTGTTGATTTCACGATGAATTCACATTGGTTGACAACTCAACCAAATGTAAATCACAACTAGACGTTGGAATTACGTCTGTGACCAGTGGGATGGCTGTAAGGAGTAGTAAAGTGTCTTCTCCCATCACCTGCTCATCTTACAGGTGGTCCACTGGGATGCAGCAACCGGCGGTAATGGTGAAAGTGCAGACATCCAACATCTGTACAGGCATCTGTTAGCAGCCTCATATGTGTCCTGCCACCGTGTTACCCAGACCCTTAGTAGGACAAAGGTACTTCAACAGTAATGACGCGTCCCCAACGAGCAGCCAGCCAGCCAGCCAGGGCAGGCAGGTCAGGAGGCTGAGGCTAGATAGAAAGGGAGCCAGGGAAGACCATAGACATGTGGTGAGGATTTAACTACAGTAGATCAGGAGACCAGGATCATGGACAGCGACTCACTGCTGTGATTTAGATTCTGGCCAGCCTACATTACGAACACAAATCAACTGAGTAAAGAAACTATTCTCTATTATCATGGAAACAATCATATCTTCATTATGCATTATGCAGCTACGAAGAAAAGCCAGAGAAGAAGCTGCATGCTCTTAATGGCATTTTAATGCTTATTGAATCAATTCTCCTCTTCTCTGGTTTCTGAGAGGAGTATTTTGATGATAGAATTCTAGTCACGTGAGGCCTTTGCTAGCTGCAGGTGTTGACACTGGAGTCGTTACTATCGATAATGATATGAGACATTAAAGACAGGTTGGTGTGTAACGATAAGCCACATGCTGGTTGGCATGCTGAGTGCTAGACATCTGAAGTGATTACTAAAGATGATGACACAGGCCCCCCAGTGACAGACTGAAGTGAGAGTGATGATAGAGTCTAGAGAGGGGAGTGAATTTGCCTCACACTAACACGGCAGCCATGTCTTATTCACGTGATACGATACCGATAAGGAGAGCCTCTGCTGTCTGTAGCAGTGACAAGCGTTAAGAACAGAATCATGCACACAATAATATACGCAGTATTATCACTATGTTTATATCAATTTCTGAGGGATTTGTAATATATATCTTAGATACTGTTTTTGTTTACCTGGACATTCTCTTGGCTTTACAGTTTCAGCTTCCACTAACTCAGTTCCTATTAATCATAGACCTCATTGTCAAGTCATTATCTGAAAACAAACAAAGCAACTTTTAAATGCCTTATCTATTCAATCTCCCTAACTCTCTACCTGGTTGTGCTCTACCTGACACAAATACACATAAACCCACGCATGCAGACAAACACCATATACAGTTGATGTCAGGTTGGAGTCATTAAAACTAGTTTTTCAACCACAAATGTCTAGTTAAAAATACTGGGGGCAGTATTGAGTAGCTTGGCTGAATAAGGTGCCCAGAGTAAACTGCCTGCTACTCAGTCCCAGTTGCTAATATATGCACATTAGTAGTATATTTGGATAGACAACACTCTGAAGTTTCTAAAACTGTTTGAATGATGTCTATGAGTATAACATAACTCATATGGCAGGCAAAAACCTGAGAAAAACTCATTCACTATTGAAGATACAGTGGGATATTCGTCATGTTGCACTTCCTAAGGCTTCCACTAGATGTCAACAGTCTTTACGAACTTAGTTTGATGCTTCTACTGTAAAGTGGGGGCGAATGAGAGGGGAATGAGTCAGAGGTCTGGCAGAATGCTTTGAGCTTGTGACGCTCGTTCACGTGAGAGACAGCTCTGTTCCATCGCAATTCTACAGACAAGGGACTTCTCTGGTTAGAACATTATTGAAGGTGTATGTGAAAAACATCCAAAAAATTGATTCTAAACATCATTTGACATGTTTCTACCGACTGTAACATGTAACTTTTTGACATTTCATCTGCTCCTAGTGAACGCGCTTCGTGACTTTGGATTTGTTTACAAAACGTGCTAACAATAGTAGCTATTTGGACATAAATTATGGACATTATCGAACAAAACAAACATTTATTGTGGAACTGGGAATCCTGGGAGTGCATTCTGAGGAAGATCATCAAAGGTAAGTGAATATTTACAATGCTATTTCTGACTAATTTTGACTGCACAATATGGCGGATATCTTTTTGGCTTGTTTGGTCTCTGAGCGCCGTACTCAGATTATAGCATGGTTTGCTTTTTCCGTAAAGCTTTTTTGAAATCTGACACAGTGGTTACATTAAGGAGAAGTGTATCTAAAGTTCCATGCATAACACTTGTATTTTCATCAACATTTATAATGAGTATTTCTGTAAATTGACGTGGCTCTCTGCAAAATCACCGGATGTTTTTGGAACTACTGAACATAAATCACCAATGTATACTGAGATTTTTTGATATAAATATGATTTTTATCAAACAAAACATATATGTATTGTGTAACATGAAGTCATATGAGTGTCATCTGATGAAGATCATCAAAGGTTAGTGATTCATTTTATCTCTATTTCTGATTTTTGTGACTCCTCTCTTTGGCTGAAAAAATGGCTGTGTTTTTCTGTGACTTGGCTCTGACCTAACATAATCGATTGTGGTGCCTTCGCCGTAAAGCCTATTTGAAATAGGACACTGTGGTGGGATTAACAAGAAGTGTATCTTTAAAATGGTGTGAAATACTTCTATGTTTGAGGAATTTTAATTATGGGATTTCTGTTGTTTTGGATTTGGCGCCCGGCACTTTCACTGGCTGTTGTCATATCGATCCAGTTAGCGGGATCTCAGCCCTAAGACGTTTTTAACAAACTATAGTTTTGTATCACAATTCCAGTGGGTCAGAAGTTTACATACACTAAGTTGACAGTGCTTTTAAACAGCTTGGAAAATTCCAGAAAATTATGTCATGGCTTTAGAAGCTTCTGATAGTCTAATTGACTTAATTTGAGTCAATTGGAGGTGTACCTGTGGATGTATTTCAAGGTCTAATTTCAAACTCAGTGCCTCTTTGCTTGATATCATGGGAAAATCAAAAGAAATCAGCCAAGACCTCAGAAAAAAATTGTAGACCTCCACAATTCTGGTTCATCCTTGGGAGCAATTTCCAAACGCCTGAAGGTACCACGTTCATCTGTACAAACAATAGTATGCAAGTATAAACACCATGGAAACACGCTGCCGTCACACTGCTCAAGAAGGTGCTGGGGGACAGGTACACAAGTATCTATATCCACAGTAAAACAAGTCCTATATCGACATAACCTGAAAGGCCACTCAGCAAGGAAGAAGCCACTGCTCCATAAAAAAGCCAGACTACGGTTTGCAACTGCACATGGGGACAAAGATCGTACTTTTTGGAGAAATGTCCTCTCTTCTGATGAAGCAAAAATAAAACTGTTTGGCCATAATGACCATTGTTATGTTTGGAGGAAAAAGGAGGATGCTTGCAAGCCGAAGCACACCATCCCAATCGTGAAGCACGGGGGTGGCAGCATCATGTTGTGGGGGTTTTTTGCTGCAGGAGGGACTGGTGCACTTCACAAAATAGATGGCGTCATGAGGGAGGAAAATTATGTGGCTATATTGAAGGAACATTTCAAGACATCAGTCAGGATGGTAAAGCTTGGTCGCAAATGGGTCTTTCAAATGGAAAATGATCCCAAGTAGACTTCCAAAGTTGTGGAAAAATGGCTTAAGGACAACAAAGTCAAGGTATTGGAGTGGACATCACAAAGCCCTGACCTCAATCCTATAGAAAATTTGTGGGCAGAATTGAAAAAGCGGGTGCGAGCAAGGAGGCCTACAAACCTGACTCAGTTACACCAGCTCTGTCAGGAGGAATGGGCCAAAATTCACCCAACTTATTGTGCGAAGCTTGTGGAAGGCTACCCAAAACGTTTGACCCAAGTTAAACAATTTAAAGGCAATGCTACCAAATACTAATTGAGTGTAATGGGAATGAAATGAAAGAAATAAAAGCTGAAATAAATATTTCTCTCTACTATTATTCTGACATTTCACATTCTTAAAATAAAGTGGCGATCCTAACTGACCTAAGACAGGGAATTTTTAATAGGATTAAATGTCAGGAATTGTGAAAACAGTTTAAATGTATTTGGCTAAGGTGTATTTAAACTTCCGACTTAAACTGTATATTATCAACACAGAGGGCCTCTGAGGACTTTGTGCACTCATTAGACCTTCAAATTTGACGCAAGATGCCGCAGCATCTAAAGAGGAAACATAAGATGGAATACAGAGAAGCTCCTATTAAGAAGGATTTACTGCCAGTTCCACTGCGTTTTTTCATTGTTCTCCACTAATCAGTGACTGACTTAGACCTGGGACACCAGGTGTGTGCAATGAATTATCAGGTAGAACAGAAAACCAGCAGGCTCCAGACCTCATAGGATAAGAGTTAAATACCCATGGTGTAGAGGATGGGGTGTTCTGTGGTCACTCTGAGTTGTGACAGTCATGACTTATTCATTCAACTCATATTGATCCAGGATCATCTGCAGAGAGAAGGTACATTACACTCACTCACCAATACTGGGGTATCCAGGGGTGGAGGGGTCTCCCCCAGGGTTCAGGGTGACCCCAAATGCTTTGTGCCACAGACTCTGGTCACGGGGGCCGTCACAAGGGTCCATGTAGAGGAGTACACCCCCGAAACCCATCTCTGCCAGGAAGGAAATCTGTGGAGAAAAATATACACAGTAGTCTTATAAAATGGTTCTATTCTACAATAGACAGAGGCAATAATAGAGAGAAACAAATTCAGTCACATACAGAAAACAGACTATTACTCCTATTATTCCTCCGCACAGGCTAACCCATATTCTTAGCTTCTCAATACTGTATATTCCTCCACACAGGCTAACCCATATTCTTAGCTTCTCAATACTGTATATTCCTCCACACAGGCTAACCCATATTCTTAGCTTCTCAATACTGTATATTCCTCCACACAGGCTAACCCATATTCTTAGCTTCTCAATACTGTATATTCCTCCACACAGGCTAACCCATATTCTTAGCTTCTCAATACTGTATATTCCTCCACACAGGCTAACCCATATTCTTAGCTTCTCAATACTGTATATTCCTCCACACAGGCTAACCCATATTCTTAGCTTCTCAATACTGTATATTCCTCCACACAGGCTAACCCATATTCTTAGCTTCTCAATACTGTATATTCCTCCACACAGGCTAACCCATATCCTTAGCATCTCAATACTGTATCACATTGACACCAAGATAGCTTTGACAGATACAGACAGACATTTCCATGCACATCAATGTGGACTGTGCCCTAGAGATGGAGCTATAGCACTGAAATGCATAGATCACATAACCCAGATGCTGGAGGAGAGTGGTACATTACTGTAAGGGAGGAGGTATGTGGAAATGTATTTTAAACCAGAGGTCATCTGTGACATTTGATGTATAGAAGGAATAATAGTAACACCCAGAATAAATTATTCACTAGGACACGTGCACATACTCATGTGCGTGGACGTATCAGAAATATTTTTGCTATTTTCACAGCAGGAATTATGAGCTCAATAGCTGGTGGTGGGGCATAAGGGCTAGGTCTTGATGAATAAATAAATGATATGTGTGACGAGAGCTTGGCCACTCACTGGCCGATCAACGCGTTTCATGGCTTAATACTGCAAGCCTTTGACTCAAGCTCTGTAGGTTATTGACGGCCATTGCATTGTCATCAACTCCAATACGGCAGGGGGCACAAAATATTATTGTCCTAGTATATTGTGGATTGATACAATACAGTTTATTAAATAGCATTGGCAACAGCAAGGACAAATAACAACAGTAAAAAAAAAAATGTTTGCTCAATATGTTTGGAGTGTTGACAGTTAACATAGTTGCAATTGGATCAGTGAGGTTAGGCCTATACCTGTCTTTACGCATTGCACTTCTCCTCATATAAAAAATACTAGGTTCCCGTAAATGTAATTGGATATGTGATGTACGTTCTCAATAAGCAGGATATACATTAGAAAACTGAAGTTTACATACACCTTAGCCAAATACATTTAAACTCAGTTTTTCACAATTCCTGACATTTAATCCAAGTAAAAATACCCTGTCTTAGGTCAGTTAGGATCACCACTTTATTTTAAGAATGTGAAATGTCAGAATAATAGTAGAGAGAAGGATTTATTTCAGCTTTTATTTCTTTCGTCACATTCCCAGTGGGTCAGAAGTTTACATACACTCAATTAGTATTTGGTAGCATTGCCTTTAAATGATTTAACTTGGGCCAAATGTTTTGGGTAGCCTTCCACAAGCTTCCCACAATAAGTTGGGTGAATTTTGCCAGAGCTGGTGTAACTGAGTCAGATTTGTAGGTCTCCTTGCTCGCACACGCTTTTTCAGTTCTGACCACAAATGTTCTATGGGATTGAGGTCAGGGCTTTGTGATGGCCACTCCAATACCTTGACTTTGTTGTCCTTAAGCCATTTTGCCACAACTTTGGAAGTCTGCTTGGGGTCATTGTCCATTTGGAAGATTCATTTGCAAGCAAGATTTAACTTCCTGACTGATGTCTTGCGATGTTGCTTCAATATATCCACATAATTGTCCTCCCTCATGATGCCAATTATTTTGTGAAGTGCACCAGTCCGTCCTGCAGCAAAGCACCCCCAAAACATTATGCTGCCACACGGTTGGGATGATGTGCTTCGGCTTGCAAGCCTCCCCCTTTTGCCTTCAAACATAACAATGGTCATTATGGCCAAACAGTTCTATTTTTGTTTCATCAGACCAGAGGACATTTCTCCAAAAAGTACAATCCATGTTCAGTTGCAAACCGTAGTCTGGCTTTTTTTATGGCGGTTTTGGAGCAGTGGCTTCTTCCTTGCTGAGCGACCTTTCAGGTTATGTCGATATAGGACTCGTTTTACTGTGGCTTATAGATACTTTTGTACCTGTTTCCTCCAGCATCTTCACAAGGTCCTTCCTGCTGTTCTGGGATTGATTTGCACTTTTCGCACCAAAGTACGTTCATCTCTAGGAGACAGAACATGTCTCCTTCCTGAGCGGTATGACGGCTGCGTGGTCCCATGGTGTTTATACTTGCGTACTATTGTTTGTACAGATGAACGTGGTACCTTCAAGCGTTTGGAAATTGCTCCCAAGGATGATCCAGACTTGTGGAGGTCTACAATTTTTATTTTGATATTCCCATGATGTCAAGAAAGAGGCACTGAGTTTGAAGGTAGGCCTTGAAATACATCCACAGGTAAACCTCCAATCGACTCAAATGATGCCAATTAGCCTATCAAAAGCTTCTAAAGCCATTACACTATTTTCTGGGGTTTTCCAAGCTGTTTAAAGGCACAGTCAACTTAGTGTATGTAAATTCCTGACCCACTTGAATTGTGATACAGTGAATTATAAGAGAAATACCATTATCCGTTGATATAGTGTTATAGGACTGAATCATTTGAATATGTTTGGTGGACCCCGTCTTTTGTAACCGGACAAGACTTTCTCTTTTGAAATGCGGATGGATAATAGCCGAGTGGGGTGTGCACTGCAGGTAAGCCTGTGAATTGAGAATAATGCAAAAGCATGAAGGCAAAAGCCTCAGAAGTAGAAACATTTAGAACCTTATGGATAGGCTACTTGGCTAATGCATGGCCAGGATAAGAAAGATACTCGAAGCATTGCTGTTGAACAGTATTGCTGTTGAACAGCATTGCTCATGCACATCCAAAATAATACATTACATAGATTAAAAGGGGATGTCTGCTCACTGTTTTGCTGCTCCCAAACACTAACTTTTAATAAAGCTTTGGTGATTAAGATTTATTTCAAAGCGGTCTCACGAGCAAAACCCTTTATTGATAGTCTTGACTACTTGGGCAGAACAAACAAAAAAGTTTTAATTGAGATGAGGGGAGGCTTGGTTTTTAATGAAATGAAACTAAATGGAAAAAAAACATTTATTTTTTTATGTTTCTAAATACGAGGTTTACGGGCACAAAAAGCACATCTCTCCTGTTCCATGCGCATATGGCCCTATGAGTCATGACTGAATAGGATACGCTTCTGTGGTCAAAATCCATGCCATAACCAACCGTGTTACTGCTAACACCAGCTTTGTTTGGTCTTAAATATCCCCACCAGCTCTGCCTAAAATTGGCACTTTGGCACACGTTTTTAAAGACACACCTCAGATATTGCAACCCCTTCCACCTCAGTGCAAGCAAGCATATTTAAGACAGGTAAATGACCAATCCTGGCGCAAGGGTAGCACAGTGCTGTCTTTAACAGGTTGAAATTGCCAACGAGCGTGCATTTGACAATTGCGCTGGCTTAACACCATCCGAAAATAGAGCCCATACTGTTAAAATGTGCACAGACAAGTGTTAAATCTGTAACTATCCTATATCTTAGAAGATTGTATTGCATATGTACTTAATATACACTGTGGGAAAATATAGGTCGGCACAGAGCCAAGGCTTTCTATCTGCCCTTCCTATCTGTCTACAGACATGTGTACATTGATACTTGTAGTAGCATACAAACAGACTGTAGTCCACTACCAGGGAAATTTTAGCAGGGCAAACTCTATCTAGTTGCTGACATAGAGTAGTATCCCTTTTTGCATGGATCTGGAAACGCTTGACTTGTGGGGGTAGAGAAATCAGTGACAGACATAATGTTTAAAAACCTTCTTGGCATTGTAATACCTGCTCATGAATCACAGAGACCTCTGGCTAAATGGCAACAACCTCTAACACCTTGTGTGCTGAGGGAGAAAACAGAGAGCTCTTCGGCAACATGACAACCTGATGAGGGCATGTGTGTCTGATAAAAGCTTTTTAATTGCAAAATCAGTGCCTTTGTTCTTATGACTATTGATGGATCAAAAGCAAGTGAGTCTACGATGCATTATGAACAGGGTCTTGATAGGAAGAGTTAGCCTATGTTTTGTTCATTCTAGAGACCATCCATAGCCATTCTTTTTCATCTAGCACCTGTCCTTCAAGAGAAAGGAGCATGACATTTGACTTATACAAACAAACTCATCTGAAGAAAAGTGTGCATGCTAAGGACTTCCTGGTGAAAAGTGTATATGTTTCCTCAAAATAAACATTTAAATGAATTCATCATTGGGTTGACATCTACAATAAATTACAGAGCAATGGAGGGACTAATTAAAGAAATATCAAGTGTAATATATTAAAAAAATAAAGTGAACTGGATGGAATATAGTGAAAAATTATACCAAAAATAATTTACTGAAACTGGTTACAAATGATGGAGTCACCCATAATTCACCAAACAATATTTTGAAAGAGGAAACAAAGTACTTTAAACATAAGTCTTCTATTTAGTCTCCTCCATCTCTACTAACCTTAATCTCTACTAACTTATATTAACCTTTTTTTCTATTAATAATGTAAAATTAACAGCTGTACAGAAATATTACAGAGGAAGAACAGGGGCTCCCGAGTGGCGCAGCAGTCTAAGGCACTACATCACAGTGCTTGAAACATCCCTGCAGAGACCCTGGTTAAAATCTAGGCTGTATCACAACCAGCCATCATTGAGAGACCTATAGGGCAGTGCACAATTGGCCCAGCTTTGTCTGGATTTGGCTGGTGTAGGCCATCATTGTAAATAAGCATTTTGTAACTGCACATGGGGAGAAAGATCATACTTTTTGGAGAAATGTCCTCTGGTCTGATGAAACAAAAATAGAACTTTGGCCATAATGACCATCGTTATGTTTGTGAGGAAAAAGGGGGAGGCTTGCAAGCCGAAGAACACCATCTTAACCGTGAAGCATGGGGTGGCAGCATCATGTTGTGGGGGTGCTTTGCTGCAGGAGGGACTGGTGCACTTCACAAAATAGATGGCATCATCTAAGTCTGTACCCAAACAATTTGAGCTTCTACTTCTAAAAATTCACCTTTCCAGAAACAAGTCTCTTACTGTTGCCGCTCGCTATAGACCTCCCTCTGCCCCCAGCTGTGCCCTCGATACCATATGTGAATTGATTGCCCCCCCGTCTATCTTCTGAGCTCGTGCTACTAGGTGACCTAAACTGGGACATGCTTAACACCCCGGCCATCCTACAATCAAAGCTTGATGCCCTCAATCTCACACAAATTATCAATGAACTCACCAGGTTTGGGTGGGTACAACCCCAAATCAGTAAACACGGGCACCCTCATAGATGTCATCCTAACTAACCCTCCAAATACATCTCTGCTGTTTTCAATCAAGATCTCAGCGATCACTGCCTCATTGCCTGCATCCGTAATGGATCTGTGACCAAACGACCACCCCTCATCACTGTCAAACGCTCCCTGAAACACTTCTGCGAGCAGGCCTTTCTCATCTCATTTCTCATCAGTAGATGATGCCTCACTATTCTTTAAAAGTGCCTTCCTCAACATCTTAAATAAGCATGCCCCACTCAGAAAATGTAGAACTAGGAATAGATATAGTCCTTGGTTCACTCCAGACCTGTCTGCCCTTGACCAGCACAAAACATCCTGTGGCGTTCTGCATTAGCATCTAATAGCACCCGTGATATGCAACTTTTCAGGGAAGTTAGGAACAAATATGCACAGGCAGTTAGAAAAGCTAAGGCTAGCTTTTTCAAACAGAAATTAGCATCCTGTAGTACTAACTCAAAAAAGTTCTGGGACACTGTAAAGTCCATGGAGAATAAGAGCACCTCCTCCCAGCTGTCCACTGCTCTGAGGCTAGGAAACACTGTCACCACCGATAAATCCACTATAATCGAGAATTTCAATAAGCATTTCTCTACGGCTGGCCATGCCTTCCACATGGCTACCCCTACCCCGGTCAACTGCCCGGCACCCTCCACAGCAACCCGCCAAAGCCCCCACCATTTCTCCTTCACCCAAATCTAGATAGCCGATGTTCTGAAAGAGCTGCAAAATCTGGACCCCTACAAATCAGCCAGGCTAGACAATCTGGACCCTCTCTTTCTAAAATTATCTGCCGAAATTGTTGCAACCCCTATTACTAGCCTGTTCAACCTCTCTTTCGTATCGTCTGAGATTCCCAAAGATTGGAAAGCTACCGCGGTCATCCCCCTCTTCGAAGGGGGCGACAATCTAGACCCAAACTGCTACAGACCTATATCTATCCTACCCTGTCTTTCTAAGGTCTTCGAAAGCCAAGTCAACAAACAGATTATTGACCATTTCGAATCCCACCATACCTTATCCGCTATGAAATCTGGTTTCAGAGCTGGTCATGGGTACACCTCAGCCATGCTCAAGGTTCTAAACGACATCATAACTGCCATCGATAAGAGACATTACTGTGCAGCCGTATTCATCGACCTGGCCAAGGCTTTCGACTCTGTCAATCACAAAATTCTTATTGGCAGACTCGACAGCCTTGGTTTCTCAAATGATTGCCTCGCCTGGTTTATCAACTACTTCTCTGATAGAGTTCAGTGTGTCAAATCGGAGGGCCTGTTGTCCGGACCTCTGACAGTCTCTATGGATGTGCCACAGGGTTGAATTCTTGGGCCGACTCTCTTTTCTATATACAGTACTATGATGTTCCTCTTGCTGCTGGTGATTCTCTGATCCACCTCTACGCATAAGACACCATTCTGTATACTTCTGGCCCCTCCTTGGACACTGTGTTAACTAACCTCCAGACGAGCTTCAATGCCATACAACTCTCCTTCCGTTGCCTCCAAATGCTCTTAAACGCAAGTAAAACTAAATGCATGCTATTCAATCGATCACTGCCCGCACCTGCTCGCCCGTCTAGCATCACTACTCTGGACGGCTCGGACTTAGAATACGTGGACAACTACAAATACCTAGGTGTCTGGTTAGACTATAAACTCTCCTTCCAGACTTACATTAAGCATCTCCAATCCAAAATTGAATATAGAATCAGCTTCCTATATCGCAACAAAGAATCCTTCACTCATGCTGCCAAACAATCGTAAAACTGACCATCCTACCGATCCTTGACTTCGGTGATGTCATCTATAAAATAGCCTCCAACACTCTACTCAACAAACTGGATGCAGTCTATCACAGTGCCATCCGTTTTGTCACCAAAGCCCCATACACTACCCACCATTGCGAACTGTACGCTCTCGTTGGTTGGCCCTCACTTCATACTCGTCGCCCACTGGCTACAGGTTATCTATAAGTCTCTGCTAGGTAAAGCCCCGCCTTATCTCAGCTCACTGGTCACCATAGCAGCACCCACTCGTAGCACACGCTCCAGCAGGTATATCTCACTGGTCACCCCCAAAGCCAATTCCTCCTTTGGTCATCTTTCCTTCCAGTTCTCTGCTGCCCATGACTGGAACGAATTGCAAAAATCTCTGAAGCTGGAGACTCACATCTCCCTCACTAGCTTTAAGCACCAGCTGTCAGAGCAGCTCACAGATAACTGCACCTGTACATAGCCCATCTGTAAACATCCCATCTATCTACCTACCTCATCCCCATACTGGTATTTATTTATTTTGCTCCTTTGCACCCCAGTATATCAACCTGCACATTCATCTTCTGCCGATCTACCATTCCAGTGTTTAATTGCTATATTGTAATTACTTCGGCACCATGGCCTATTTATTTCCTTAACTTACCTCATTTGCACTCACTGTATATAGACTTTATGTTTTCTTTTGTTCTACTGTATTATTGACTGTATGTTTGTTTATTCCATGTGTAACTCTGTGTTGTTGGTCTTCCAAATGAACAATGACCCCAAGCAGACTTCCAAAGTTGTGGCAACATGGCTTAAGGACAACAAAGTCAAGGTATTTGAGTCGCCGTCACAAAGCCTTGACCATAAACCTATATAAAATGTTATGGGCAAAACTAAAAAATCATGTGCGAGCAAGGAGGCCTACAAACCTGACTCAGTTACACCAGCTCTGTCAGGAGGAATGGGCCAAAATTCACCCAACTTATTGTGGGAAGCTTGTGGAAGGCTACCCAAAACATTTGGGGCGGCAGGGTAGCCTAGTTAAATCATTTAAAGGCAATGTTACCAAATACTAATTGAGTGTTTGTAAACTTCTGACGCACTGGGAATGTGATGTAAGAAATAAAACCTGAAATAAATCATTCTCTCTACTATTATTCTGACATTTCTGACCTAAGACAGGGAATTTTTACTTGGATTAAATGTCAGGAATTGTGAAAAACTGAGTTTAAATGTATTTGGCTCAGGTGTATGTAAACTTCAGACTCCAACTGTATGTATATACAGTGCCTTGCGAAAGTATTCGGCCCCCTTGAACTTTTGACATTTTGCCACATTTCAGGCTTCAAACATAAAGATATAAAACTGTATTTTTTTGTGAAGAATCAACAACAAGTGGGACACAATCATGAAGTGGAACAACATTTATTGGATATTTCAAAGAATTTTAACAAATCAAAAACTGAAAAATTGGGCATGCAAAATCATTCAGCCCCCTTAAGTTAATACTTTGTAGCGCCACCTTTTGCTGCGATTACAGCTGTAAGTCGCTTGGGGTATGTCTCTATCAGTTTTGCACATCGAGAGACTGAAATATTTTCCCATTCCTCCTTGCAAATCAGCTCGAGCTCAGTGAGGTTGGGTGGAGAGCATTTGTGAACAGCAGTTTTCAGTTCTTTCCACAGATTCTCGATTGGATTCAGGTCTGGACTTTGACTTGGCCATTCTAACACCTGGATATGTTTATTTTTGAACCATTCCATTGTAGATTTTGCTTTATGTTTTGGATCATTGTCTTGTTGGAAGACAAATCTCCGTCCCAGTCTCAGGTCTTTTGCAGACTCCATCAGGTTTTCTTCCAGAATGGTCCTGTATTTGGCTCCATCCATCTTCCCATCAATTTTAACCATCTTCCCTGTCCCTGCTGAAGAAAAGCAGGCCCAAACCATGATGCTGCCACCACCATGTTTGACAGTGGGTATGGTGTGTTCAGGGTGATGAGCTGTGTTGCTTTTACGCCAAACATAACGTTTTGCATTGTTGCCAAAAAGTTCAATATTGGTTTCATCTGACCAGAGCACTTTCTTCCACATGTTTGGTGTGTCTCCCAGGTGGCTTGTGGCAAACTTTAAATGACACTTTTTATGGATATCTTTAAGAAATGGCTTTCTTCTTGCCACTCTTCCATAAAGGCCAGATTTGTGCAATATACGACTGATTGTTGTCCTATGGACAGAGTCTCCCACCTCAGCTGTAGATCTCTGCAGTTCATCCAGAGTGATCATGGACCTCTTGGCTGCATCTCTGATCAGTCTTCTCCTTGTATGAGCTGAAAGTTTAGAGGGACGGCCAGGTCTTGGTAGATTTGCATGGTCTGATACTCCTTCCATTTCAATATTATCGCTTGCACAGTGCTCCTTGGGATGTTTAAAGCTTGGGAAATCTTTTTGTATCCAAATCCGGCTTTAAACTTCTTCACAACAGTATCTCGGACCTGCCTGGTGTGTTCCTTGTTCTTCATGATGCTCTCTGCGCTTTTAAAGGACCTCTGAGACTATCACAGTGCAGGTGCATTTATACGGAGACTTGATTACACACAGGTGGATTGTATTTATCATCATTAGTCATTTAGGTCAACATTGGATTATTCAGAGATCCTCACTGAACTTCTGGAGAGAGTTTGCTGCACTGAAAGTAAAGGGGCTGAATAATTTTGCACGCCCATTTTTTCAGTTTTTGATTTGTTAAAAAAGTTTGAAATATCCAATAAATGTCGTTCCACTTCATGATTGTGTCCCACTTGTTGTTGATTCTTCACAAAAAATACAGTTTTATATCTTTATGTTTGAAGCCTGAAATGTGGCAAAAGGTCGCAAAGTTCAAGGGGGCCGAATACTTTCGCAAGGCACTGTATATACAGTGGGGCAAAAAAGTATTTAGTCAGCCACCAATTGTGCAAGTTCTCCCACTTAAAAAGATGAGAGAGGCCTGTAATTTTCATCATAGGTACACTTCAACTATGACAGACAAAATTATTTTTAAAAATCCAGAAAATCACATTGTAGGATTTTTAATTAATGTATTTGCAAATTATGGTAGAAAATAAGTATTTGGTCACCTACAAACAAGCAAGATTTCTGTCTCTCACAGACCTGTAACTTCTGCTTTAAGAGGCTCCTCTGTCCTCCACTCGTTACCTGTATTAATGGCACCTGTTTGAACTTGTTATCAGTATAAAAGACACCTGTCCACAACCTCAAACAGTCACACTCCAAACTCTACTATGGCCAAGACCAAAGAGCTTTCAAAGGACACCAGAAACAAAATTGTAGACCTGCACCAGGCTGGGAAGACTGAATCTGCAATAGATAAGCAGCTTGGTTTGAAGAAATCAACTGTGGGAGCAATTATTAGGAAATGGAAGACATACAAGACCACTGATAATATCCCTCGATCTGGGGCTCCACGCAAGATCTCACCCGTGGGGTCAAAATGATCACAACAACGGTCAGCAAGAATCTCAGAACCACGGAGGGGGGGCTAGTGAATGACCTGCAGAGAGCTGGGACCAAAGTAACAAAGCCTACCATCAGTAACACACTACGCCGCCAGGGCCTCAAATCCTGCAGTGCCAGACGTGCCCCCCTGCTTAAGCCAGTACATGTCCAGGCCCATCTGAAGTTTGCTAGAGAGCATTTGGATGATCCAGCAGAAGATTGAGAGGATGTCATATGGTCAGATGAAACCAAAATATAACTTTATGGTAAAAACTCAACTTGTCGTGTTTGGAGGACAAAGAATGCTGAGTTGCATCCAAAGAACACCATACCTACTGTGAAGCATGGGGGTGGAAACAGCATGCTTTGGGGCTGTTTTTCTGCAAAGGGACCAGGACGACTGATCCATGTAAATGAAAGAATGAATGGGGCCATGTATCGTGCGATTTTGAGTGAAAACCTCCTTCCATCAGCAAGGGCATTAAAGATGAAATGTGGCTGGGTCTTTCAGCATGACAATGATCCCAAACACACCGCCCGGGCAACAAAGGAGTGTCTTCGTAAGAAGCATTTTAAGGTCCTGGAGTGGCCTAGCCAGTCTCCAGATCTCAACCCCATAGAAAATCTTTGGAGGGAGTTGAAAGTCCTTGTTGCCCAGCAACAGCCCCAAAACATCACTGCTCTAGAGGAGATCTGCATGGAGGAATGGGCCAAAATACCAGCAACAGTGTGTGAAAACCTTGTGAAGACTTACAGAAAACGTTTGACTTCTGTCATTGCCAACAAAGGGTATATAACAAAGTGTTGAGACAAACTTTTGTTATTGACCAAATACTTATTTTCCACCATAATTTGCAAATAAATTCATTAGAAATCCCACAATGTGATTTTCTGGATTTTTTTTCTCATTTTGTCTGTCATAGTTGAAGTGTACCTATGATAAAAATTACAGGCCTCTCTCATATTTTTCAGTGGGAGAACTGGCACAATTGTTGGCTGACTAAATACTTTTTTGCCCCACTGTATATATATATAAATATATATATTATATATGTATATGGGTGTGTGTGTATGTATTTATGTATGTATGTATGTATGTATGTATGTATGTATGTATGTATGTATGTATGTACAGTACTCGGCAAAAAAATGAACATCCCTTTTTCAGGACCCTGTCTTTCATGTAAACTTCCGACTTAAACTTTAATTGTAATATTTAAGTTTGTATTTTTTTATTAATTTGCAAAAATGTCTAAAAATCTGTTTTTTCTTTGTGATTATGGGGTATTGTGTGTAGATTGCTGCGGGAAAATAACAATTGAATCTGTTTTAGAATAAGGCTCTGACGTAACAAAATGTTGAGAAAGTCAAGGGGTATGAATACTTTCTGAATGCACAGTATATATTTACAACAAAATATATTGGGGATTGGAAATGATACAGATAATTAAATTAATGGAAGCTACAATCTATCTGCAATATTTACGCTGATCTACCCCCTAAAAAAAATGTTGTAATAATAATAAGTTACAAAGGATATTCCTTCACCATAAGAATGAGAAAGAAAGAAAACATATGCAAGTCTCCTTATGGTTGCATGAATAAGAATTAGAATGACTACATATGATCTCTTGATACTATTTCAACCTGTGAAGCATAATTTAACATACCTGAAAGCTGTGCACTTTGTCTGTAATTGCTCTCATTGGCACAAATTGAGTGTGAACTCTAAACCCAGACTGCCTGTCTCATTGAAATGGTAAATCAGGATACTTTAATGCAGCACTCTGCATTACTTTGCAATGTGAACATTAGTTCTCCCTCTCCATCATTCACCAGAACCACAAATGAACAGACATCGACATCTATTAGTCCATGTACCTAATATAGATAGAAAGGACCACTTCTATTATATCTGCCATTTACTCTCACTGTTTAAGAGTGGCATTGGGAGGAAAGGACCGTAAAGTCAAGCAGGTTACATTCACACATTTCTCAGTCCATGAGGGCATTGGACATAAATGCATATAACCCTTGCCATGCAATGTGCCAATTCTACCTGATACTGCAGGCTTCACAATCTAATCACATCTCTGGTGTTGGGTGTTCGAAGACAAGCATCCTACATGCTCAATCATTTAGAGCTCAATGTCTGGGGCTAATGAGAGAGAAGCTGCCAATGAATGGTAATCACAGCCTGGAAGTGAAGCTTAGATACAGTGGGTCCATAATCAGTGGCACCTTTGATAAAGATGAGCAAAAAAATACTGTGTAAAAACAAATCATACAAATCCTGAGCTATATTGTATGATATATTTTTGGGGGAAACTATATTATTTTATACTAATAATACCATTTCTCAGAGAAAGAGATTTTGTTTAAAAAGTTTTTAAAAAAGTAAAAAATCTCATAAAGATAGGGCTCAAAATTATTGCCACCCCTGTTTAGGGCTAAGCCACCTTTTTTCTCCACTTCCTGTCTGAATGACGTGCAAAAAGTAAACTGCCTGTAGCTCAGGCCCTGAAGCCAGGATATGCATATAATTGGTACCATTGGAAAGAAAACACTTTTAAGTGTGTAGAAATTTTTAAATAATGTAAGAGAATATAACACAAGAGTAGGAGAAAATCCAAAGAAACACCAACCAGATGTATTTTGTTTTGAGAGACCATCCTCTTAGAAATGCAAGAGAAAGGTCATATTGAGAATTAGCTCCCTGGATGCAATTCCTATGGCTTCCACAGGGTGTCAGAAGTCTATGTTCAAGGTTTCAGGCTCGTAACTTCAAAAACAAATAAGAAATATCAGTTTTAGCATACCATGAAGACATTACGCACCTGCTAAATCGGTTTCCTATTGAACATACTTCTTTCTGCAAGAAATAATAGTTTGATTACATTTTAGGGTATCTGAGGAGTAAATAGAAACAGATTTTGACTTGTTGAAACCAAGTTTAGGGGTAGATTTTCGGATTCCTTTCTCTGCAAGTTGAACGAGAGGATTACTGAAATCAGTGGCGCCAACTAAACAGACTTTACCATGTTTACCATGTTGATTCAACATCAAAACACAGATTTATTTTGTTGAAATGACGTGGGAAAAAAGTTGAATCAATCAGTTTTTACCCAGTGGGCTCACCTTGCAAGGATAACAACAGTGAGTCTTTTTCTTTTTATGAGATTGAAGAACACGTTGGGAGGGATCTTAGACCATTTCTCCATACAGAATATTTCCAGATCCTTGATATTATTCATCTGTGCTTATGGACTTTCTTCTTCAATTCAAACCACAGATTTTCAATCATTTTGACCCATATCTTAAAAAATCTATGTTTTACTAGTTGTTATAGGGCCAATCAGCAGATGAAGCAATAACAAAAAAACAATCCACCACTGTTTATGAAACAACCCACCATTGTTTACGGTAAAAAGCTGAGGGATGGGGTTGGAGAAATGTAATCACTCTCAAATTCATTGACACAGCTATAGATGCAAGGACTTACCTTCCATGATACCAAAATTATAGTTTTAACAATATTTTGGCCTATAGAGTGTTTGTTTTCATTTACTTTTTTTAAAACATTGGAGTAAAACAAGTTTATATGTTGGGTTCTGATTTTAATTTGTAATTTTGATTTAACCTTTATTTAACTAGGCAACTCAGTTAAGAACAAATGCTTATTTATGACAACCTACACCGGCCAAACCCGGACGACGCTGGGCCAATTGTGCGCCGCCCTATGGGACTCCCAATCACGGACAGTTGTGATACAGTGCAGTGTCCAATTAACAGTAGCTATTACAGTGAAACAAATACCATGCTATTGTTTGATGAGAGTGCACAACAACAACAACAACTTTTATCACGGCAACTGGTTTGCTACATTCACCTCTGAAGGTAAATAATGTACCTACATTCAGTAATCTTGCACTGATTTGTCATCCTGAGGGTCCCAGAGATAAAATGTAGCATAGTTTTGTTTGATAAAATCAATTTTTATGTTCAAATGTAGGAACTGGGGTCTACAGTTTGACCCCACTGCTGTCTCTGGCTCCACACCCACCCCATCTGGTCATCTAGATGTATGAAAGTTACTGTATAAGCTAATGATCTATCATGTATGACATTCCTGGGAGTGTGTAAACTTACATTTTGTATTACCATAGCATTTGTGTATGTTTTCTTTAGTTATGTACTTGAAAATGAATCAATTGACCATTTTGGCACATTTGGGCAAACTCATGGCAGACTTACTCATGTTTTTTGTATTATCTTTTACCAGATCTAATGCGTTATATTCTCCTACATTAATTTCACATTTCCACAAACTTCTAAGGATTCCTTTCAAATGGTATCAAGAATATGCATAACCTTGCTTCAGGTCCTGTGCTACAGGCAGTTAGATTTGGGTATGTCAGGCGAAAATTGAAAAAAAGAGTAAAATCCTTAAGAGATAATTAAGCTACTGTAAGCTCATGAGCCATTGATAAGTTATTCTTCAAGAATCAATGGGTACACATATCATTAATTTGTAAGTCTAAAAATAGATGTAGCAACTGCTGATTGCCCCTTTAAACAACATATTTTTCACTAGGCAGTTGTTTTAGTATGAAATAATATAAATCTTTTTTAATTGAGTTTTCAATATAGGTCAGTATTTGTATTATTTCATACAGTCTTTTTTGCTAATCTTTATCAAGGGTGCCAATAATTATGGACCCGACTGTATATCTGACCCTTACATGACAGGGAAAAGGCTGGTGGAGAGAGATATTAATGGGGCTTCCCATCTGTGTCATCTACCATAGTGCATAATCAGCTTGATAAGGACTCTTTAGTGTTTATTAAAAACATGAGTATAGAATAGAACCTTATGGCATATGAGCGGGCAGTCACTTTAAAAATCTATTATCCTTCCCTAGCAAATGATGCCTCGTGTTGTGTGTGTCATTAGAATTCAAACAAGATGTTAAATGATCCAAACATCAATATAATTTTCCCTGTTAACTTGCTTTTGTCTGAAAGGAGGCTTGACACAGCATAAACTACTATACCTCTCACAGGCTCTGTAGTATGATCAAAGTGCACACAGTATCTGTACATTCTGCACCTGTCCAATGCTATCCCATCCACCACACCATATGCTATATAACAGTCCTCCCACAGATGTAGGATCTTAAATTTGACCTACAGTCAGTGGCCAGTGTATTAGGTACACCACCCCATTCATGAAAATGGTTGGCTCCTACAGACAGTGAGTCACGTGGCCATGGCTTGCTATATAAAGCAGGCAGACAGGCATTGAGGCATTCAGTTACAGTATGACTGATCGTTGGAATAGGCAAAACAAGTGACCGAAGCAACTTTGAGCATAGTTTGACCGTCAGTGCCAGGCGTGCCGGTTCCAGTATCTCAGAGACGGCCGGCCTCCTTGGCTTTTCACACACCGCAATGTCTAGGGTTTACAGAGAATAGTGTGACAAAAATAAAACATCCAGTCAGAGGCAGTCCTCTGTGCAAAAACAGCTAGTTGATGAGACAGGTCGAAGGAGAATGGCATGAATCGTTCAGGCTAACAGGCGTGCCACAAACAATCAAATAACGGCGCAGTACAACAGTGGTGTGCAGAACGGCATCTCGGAATGCACAACTCGTCGGTCCTTGGATGGGCTATTGGGCTATTGCAGCAGATGACCACACCGGGTTCCGCTCCTATCAGCTAAAAACAAGAAGAAGTGGCTCTAGTGGATCACCAACACTGGACAATTGAGGAGTAGAAAAACATTGCCTGGTTCAACGAATCCCGGTTCCTGTTGTGTCATGCTGGTGGCAGAGTCAAGATTTGGCATAAGTAGCATGAGTCCCCAAAGAATTCTGACTGTTCAGAAAGCAAAGGGTGGTTCGACCCGGTACCAGATGGGTGTAGCTAATAAACTGGCCACTGAGTGTATATTGTCACAACAAAATAATTCTGCCGCAAAATTACTTTAACGTTTAATCCATAATGTTGCTTGATAGGTGGTTAGGCTATTAGTAGGCCAAAAGTAGGACACATAAAAAGTGCAATACTGTAACCGTGTTTTAGTGTGGGGTTTCAGTGGATTTATGTAAATCACAAAGCTGCTCAGCATTTCCTGTAGTGCAGGAAAATTCTAAGCAACAAAAGAGTGATCAAATTAAGATCCTACATCTATAGTGGATAACACGTGAATGGGATACTGATCAGGAAGCTTTTAGCTCAGAATCTCAGGATTATTACACCTCTGATGAATAAATAAAGCTTTCTAAATGGCAAGGTAGAAGCCAGACTATTTTCCAGTAAAAAAAAGTACAATTACTGTGGCGTAAACAACATTTTTACCTATAATGAAATATGATACATTTTTCAATCAGGCAGTAAGTGGTCTATGAAAGTCAGCAATAACACCAAA
>NC_088235.1:86706552-86749052 GCF_036934945.1 Oncorhynchus masou masou | reverse complement strand
TGCACTGACAGACTGGTTAGATACACAGTCTGACCTGACCACACACAGACTCCAGCAGGGCTGAGACAGGGACAGTGCCATCCGTCATGGTCAATGCCTCCCACATACTGCCACCAGGGCGCCAGGAAAGTAACAGGGTACATTTTTCACAGAGAATTACATTGGTCCCTCTAGCCCTGCTCTCACCCTACAGTGGGTTCTGCATCAGGCTACCTCATCTAGTACCGTGTCCCCGCATTAACCCAGTATTACTAATATTATAAATATTTCCTGGTGAGGTTTATCCCTCAAACTTAAATGTTTTACGTCTCCTTCAAAAAAGTATTTTTGATATGTTCACAGCAGGCAATTGGGATTACATACATTATACATTACATACTCATTAAAGTTTGCAGGACAAACTTGTGTCCCAAAATGTGTAAATCCGGAATGAAGGAAAACTGGAGCATCCTAACACCACCAAACTACTGCATCAACAAACAATTACAGACACAGATAGATTGTACAGATGCCTCAAAGCTGGGAAAATGACAAAGCAAAATGACAAAGAGAAAACAGATTTTTATAAATGTTTGTAATTTATAATAATAAAAACCTGGAAATATCACATTTACGTAAGTATTCAGACCCTTCACTCAGTACTTTGTTGAATCACATTTGGCAGCGATTACAGACTCAAGTCTTATTGGTTATGACGCTACAAGCTTGGGACACCTGTACTTAGGGAGTTTCTCCCATTCTTCTCTGCAGATCCTCTCAAGCTCTGTCAGGTTGTATGGGGATCATCGCTGCACAGCTATTTTCAGGTCTCTCCAGAGATGTTCGATCGGGATCAAGTCCGGGATCTGGCTGGGTCACTGAAGGACATTCAGAGACTTGCTCAGAAGCCACTCCTGCTTTGTCTTGGCTGTGTGCTTAGGGTCATTGTCCTATAGGAAAAGGTGAACCTTCACCCCTGAACATTCTGAATGTTCTGAAGCAGGTTTTCATTAAGGATCTCTCTGTACTTTGCTCCATTCATCTTTCCCTCCACCCTGACTAGTGTCCCAGTCCCTGTCGCTGAAAAACATTTTTTTATTTTATTTTACTAGGCAAGTCAGTTAAGAACAAATTCTTATTTTCAATGACGGCCTAGGAACAGTGGGTTAACTGCCTGTTCAGGGGCAGAACGACAGATTTGTACCTTGTCAGCTCGGGGATATGAACTTGCAACCTTTCGGTTACTAGTCCAACGCTCTAACCACTAGGCTACCCTGTCGCCCCATCCACACATCATGATGCTGCCACCACGATGCTTCACCGTAGGGATGGTGCCAGGTTTCCTCCAGACGTGACGCTTGGCATTCAGGCCAAATAGTTGGTTTCATCAGACCATTAGTTTCATCAGACCAGAGAATCTTGTTTCTCATGGTCTGAGAGTCTTTAGGGGGCTTTTGGCAAACTCCAAGCGGGCTGTTATGTGCCTTTTACTGACGAGTGTCTTCCGTCTGGCCACTCTACCATAAAGGCCTGGTGAGTGGAGTGTTGCAGAGATGGTTGTCCTTCTGGAAGCTTCTCCTATCTCCACAGAGGAACTCTTGAGCTTTGCCAGAGTGACCATCGGGTTCTTGGTCATCTCTCTGACCAACGGCCTTCTCCCCCGATTGCTCTGTTTGGCTTGGTGGCCAGCCCTAGGAAGAGTCTTGGTGGTTCCAAACTTCTTCCATTTATGAATGATGGAGGCCACTGTGTTCTTGGGGACCTTCAATGCTGCAGAAATGTTTTGGTATCCTCGACACAATCCATGGCACGGTTTTTGCTCTGACATGCACTGTCAACTGTGGGACCCTATATAGACAGGTGTGTGCCTTTCCAAATCATGTCCAATCAATTGAATGTACCACAAGTGGACTCCAATCAACTTGTAGAAACATGATCAACGGAAACAGGATGCACCTGACCTCATAGAAAAGGGTCTGAATACTTATGTAAATAAGGCATTTCTGTTTTTGTTTTTGTTACTATCTTGTCTCATCGCTACAACTCCCGTACGGCTGGGGAGAGATGAAGGTCGAAAGCCACGCATCCTCCGAAACACAACCCAACCAAGCCACACTGCTTCTTATCACAGCGTGCATCCAACCTGGAAGCCAGCCATGTGTCGGAGGAAACACCATGCACCTGGCGACCTTGACTAGCGCGCACTGCGCCCGGCCCACCACAGGAGTCGCTGGTGCGCGATGAGACAAGGATATTCCTACCAGCCAAACCCTCCCTAACCCGGACGACACTAGGACAATTGTGCGTCGCCCCACGGACCTCCCGGACGCAGCCGGCTGAGCGTGCAACAGAGCGTGGGCGCAAACCCAGAGTCTCTGGTGGCGCAGCTAGCGCTGCGATGCAGTGCCCTAGACCACTGCGCCACCCGGGAGGCGTGCAAACATTTCTTAAAAACGGTTTTCGGTTTGTCATTATGGGGCATTTTGTGTAGATTGATGATATATATAATATATCATCAATCAACAACAATGCCCCATAATGACAAACCGAAAACAGTTTTTAAGAAATGTTATATATATATTCCAGTCCGTATCATTGCGCGTACTGAAATGTATTGAACAAATATCTGGATTATGTTTGCATTGTTTATTTAAATGGTATTACTGCTAGGTATTACTGCACTGTTGTAACTAGAAACACAAGCATTTCGCTGCACCTGCGATAACATCTGCTGTGTATGCGACCAATACAATTTCACTTGATTTGATATGATAGATCTGAAATCAAAAAAACGTTGAATATGATCACATAAGATACCACTCGTCCATCACTAAGCCTTTCTGGTTGGCTTCAAGGGCTCTGTAGGACTGATGTCTAATGTGGGTGGCTAGTCATTGATCTGGAGCTAAATAGAGGGCAACGGCAGTCATTTGCTTCTGTCACGCTCACTAAATGTTTGTGTTTAGCAGGGGCCTAAGCGGTTAAAAGACATTTAAGAGTGGGATGTTGCCATGACAGGCTCAGGACAGGCCTCCTATTGAAGGTTATAATAAGCACTTGGGAACCCGGGAAAAGCAATCATCTGTCTCTGGGTTGTTATCTGCTGCGGTGCTGCCTGCCTGGGATGTCTCGTACTGCTGTTCAGGTGATAAAGAATCTATTACCTGCCTGCCCCATCACTTTCACCACCCCCTCTCCTCACAGAGCCTATCCAGTCAGACATTGAGACCTAGCAAGACAAACAAAGGTTATTGACTCAGGGAAAGTGGCCTCGTGTTGAATTCACACGGCTGATTGGCAGTGAGATAGTGAGTCTGTGTAGTGATATTAGTACCTGCCTGGGTGGAGTATAATTTCTATGGATATGGATTTACATTACAGATACCGGTAGTTATATCTCAACTCCACCTACAACTGAATATGATGCTTGATCATAATAGGCAGCATGTCTCAGAGAGATAGTGTTGTTGTAACAGGGTTGAGGCAGAGTTCAGTGGGTATCATGACCCTGTTAGTTGGTTTGGGGAGTGTTAGAACTTTGAGCTCTTTCCTATGCAGTGGTTCTGGCAGCTCCGTGTTTCCATAGACAACAAAATCCTACTCAGTCAGCAAGCCATGGCCTGGCCCTGGGTCTCATCTCTATTCCAGCAGCATCCGCCAGAGATGTGTTTCGTCGCAGGAAGGTTATTACAGCTCACTCTCCTCGAGCAAGTCCATCCTCTTCCCCTCTTCCACTGCTGCCCTCCCTCCCTCCCTCCCTGCTCTCTGCTCTCATTTATTCTCTTATATCTGGTGATCCTTCACACTAGTTCAACTTTTTCTTTCATCTTCATTGTCATTTTACTCTCACCTACACGGCCGGTCTATTATTCCTCTATAGCGTTAACACTTTTTTAATATTAATATATTTTTAGTCTTAGGAACAGTTTCCCTCTGTCTCTCACCTCGTCCATGTCTTCTACCTGATCCATTGTCCCACCCACACTCTATCGGCCAATCATTGTCTTTCCCACCAGACCAATTCTGCTATTTTGTGTTTTTTTTGCGCTGATCTTAATGAAATGTTGTTGTACATAATGTTTCCACCATTGTTTCCTATGGCTGTTAAGAGTACCTGGACATCAGAACAGCGATTAATAACCTCGATTTGGATGAAGATTTCTACTTCAAAGAGGCAAAAGTAAAAGGTCATAAGTAAATCAGAAAATGCTAATCCAGAGGCGGCACTCCTAGTGGCCTGTAATTTTGATGCAGGAAAACTGAAATCTATTTTACCTAATTTCTTGTCACATGTGCAACAAGAGGCAAAACATCTCTAGATCACCTTTACTCCACACACAGAAACGCATACAAAGCTCTCCCTCGCACTCCAATTGGCAAATCTGACCATAACTATATCCTCCTGATTCCTGCTTACAAGCAAAAACTCAAACAGGAAGTACCAGTGACGCGCTCAATGCGGAAGTGGTCCGATGAAGTGGATGCTAAACTACAGGATTGTTTCGCTAGAGCAGACTGGAATATGTTCCGGGATCCATCCGATGGCATTGAGGAGTTCACCACATCAGTCACCGGCTTCATTAATAAGTGCATTGACGACGTCATCCCCAGAGTGACTGTACATACATATTCCAACCATTAAACAGGCAAAGCATCAATATAGGCCTTAGATTGATTCCTACTACACCAGCTCCGACACTCGTCGGATGAGGCAGGGCTTACAAATGATTATTACAAAGTGAAACCCAGCCACGACCTGCCCAGTGACGCGAGCCTACCAGACGAGCTAAATGCCTTCTATGCTCTCTTCGAGGCAACCAACACTAAACCATGCATGAAAACATCAGCTGTTCCGGGCGACTGTGCGATCACGCTCTCCATAACCGAGGTAAGTTAGAACTTTAAACAGGTCAACATTCACAAGGCCGCAGGGCCAGACGGATTACCAGGACGCGTACTCAGAGCATGTGTTGACCAGCTAAGTATCTATCATGGTCCACATACACCAACACAGATGTAAAGAAGGCACAGCAATGCCTCTTCCCTCTCAGGAGGCTGAAAAGATTTGGCATGGGCCCTCAGACCCTACAAAAGTTCTACAGCTGCACCATTGAGAGCATCTTGACTGTCTGTATCACCGCTGTGTATGGCAACCGCTTGGCATCCGACCGCAAGGTGCTACAGAAGGTAGTGCGTACAGTACATCACTGGGGCCCAGCTCCCTACCATCCAGGACCTATGCTAGGTGGTGTCAGAGGAAGGACACAAAAATTGTCAAAGACTCCAGCCACCCAAGTCATAGTTCTCTCTGCTACTGCCCGGCAAGCGGTACCGACGCACCAAGTCTACTCTGGAACCAACAGGATCCTGAACAGCTTCTACCCAGTTGTAAATGAGAACTTGTTTTGAACTAGCCTGCCTGGTTAAATAAAGGTGAAATAAAATAAAAAATACCCTCAAGCCATAACACAGCTAAATAGTCAGTTAAATAGTTAACCAAATAGCTACCTGGTCTATCTGCATTGACCCTTTTTGCACTAACTTTGTTTCATCACATATGCTGCTGCTACTGTTTATTATCTGTCACTTTAGTCCTAGTTATATGTACATATCTACCTCAATTACCTCGTACCCCTGCACAGGGACTTGAATCTGGTATCCTGTGTATGTAGCCAAGTTATCTTTACTCATTGTGTATTTATTATTACTTTTATTATTACTTGCTCTACTTTTCTATTATTTCTCTATTTTTTTTCTCTGCATTGTTGGGAAGGTCCTGTAAGTAAGCATTTCACTGTTAGTCTACACCTTTTGTTTACGAAGCAAGTGTCAAATAAAATGTTATTTTATTTTAATTAAGCTACTACTGTACAAGAGCAGATGTCATATTGATCCTGAATAAAGTATTTTGCCATACTGTCAGGCTCAATATCCTGTGGTTCTGGGGACTCTAAACTCTAAAGTCAGGAAATCCCTTCGTCCTTTTTCTACATTTCCAGGAACAACAGCTCGGACAACATACACAGCATCAGTCTTTGATTTAACTATAGATTATTTCTACTGTAATCGTCTATTCACAGGACTGCCAAAACTGGATCTGCACAACTTCAGTCTTTAAGCTGCATTCAAATTAATCCAACTCCTTTACTATATCGTAGGAGGGTACATACTAAAACCTAATAGGAGGGTACATACTAAAACCTAGTAGGAGGGTACATACTAAAACCTAGTAGGAGGGTACATACTAAAACCTAGTAGGAGGGTACATACTAAAACCTAGTAGGAGGGTACATACTAAAACCTAATAGGAGGGTACATACTAAAACCTAGTAGGAGGGTACATACTAAAACCTAATAGGAGGGTACATACTAAAACCTAATAGGAGGGTACATACTAAAACCTAGTAGGAGGGTACATACTAAAACCTAATAGGAGGGTACATACTAAAACCTAATAGGAGGGTACATACTAAAACCTAATAGGAGGGTACATACATACTAAAACCTAGTAGGATGGTACATACTAAAACCTAGTAGGAGGGTACAAACTAAAACCTAATAGGAGGGTACATACTAAAACCTAATAGGAGGGTACATACTAAAACCTAATAGGAGGGTACATACTAAAACCTAGTAGGAGGGTACATACTAAAACCTAATAGGAGGGTACATACTAAAACCTAGTAGGAGGGTACATACTAAAACCTAATAGGAGGGTACATACTAAAACCTAATAGGAGGGTACATACTAAAACCTAAAACCTAGGAGGGTACATACTAAAACCTAGTAGGATGGTACATACTAAAACCTAGTAGGAGGGTACATACTAAAACCTAATAGGAGGGTACATACTAAAACCTAATAGGAGGGTACATACTAAAACCTAATAGGAGGGTACATACTAAAACCTAGTAGGAGGGTACATACTAAAACCTAGTAGGAGGGTACATACTAAAACCTAATAGGAGGGTACATACTAAAACCTAATAGGAGGGTAAAACATAGGAGGGTACATACTAAAACCTAGTAGGAGGGTACATACTAAAACCTAGTAGGAGGGTACATACTAAAACCTAGTAGGAGGGTACATACTAAAACCTAGTAGGAGGGTACATACTAAAACCTAATAGGAGGGTACATACTAAAACCTAGTAGGAGGGTACATACTAAAACCTAATAGGAGGGTACATACTAAAACCTAATAGGGGGTACATACTAAAACCTAATAGGAGGGTACATACTAAAACCTAATAGGAGGGTACATACTAAAACCTAATAGGAGGGTACATACTAAAACCTAGTAGGAGGGTACATACTAAAACCTAGTAGGAGGGTACATTTTACCCTCTGCATTGAGTCCCTTTTGCATTATTATACATTTATTGTAATGTGAATACAGCACAATTCTCCGTGGTATTGGTGTAATACTGGAATCAATGGGGTCATGAGGCAGCATCAGAGCATTACTTTGTGGATGTATAATGAAGGTGATATATCCATACACAACCTGGGAGCCCTGCCAACATTTCTTATGCTGATTTACTACCGCTGTGCCCGGCATGAACATGATTCAATACTGAGCGATGATCATCATGTGTGCTGTGCGGCGCTCTGCTCTGCGTATGAAACAGATGCTCTGTAATTTAGGTGCTAGGCTCCGGTCCACTGGATCCAGGCCTCATTTATCTATCCCATCTACTGTATGTCACAACAGAACTGTCAAACTCTGTGGCCAAGATGCACCTCACCTCCACATTCACATCTGGCTAGACTTCAGTCGATTGGCCCATACAGCAGACATACCAACATATACTGTATACTGTGACTCAGACTGAGTCTAGCAACAATAAAGAGCAACGGACTGGACAATTTGATAAGTATTTTCGTATTTTTAATAGTCTAACCCATATGCATCTCTTATAGATTCTAATGACAATGAAGAACATACTTCAAATATGTATGGAAACCCTGCGCATACACATTTTGTAAATTCTCAATTTGGTAGCCATGCCAACGCAGTTGAAAGACTGTGGGTTAAGTGGGTATGGTAGTCTGGATATTCCCTCCATCCCTTCTCACTTAACGCCCCCGACTCTACCTCTCTGTTAAAAAGGGGGGGATGAAACAGGTCTTCACACAGCATATGAAATGAAGAGGACTCATTAGTCCTGGGTCCACAGGGCTGAAGACTAGAGGAATGGACCGACTGACTGGAGGAGGAAAAAGCCTTAATGGATTCATTTCCTAAGAACCTAAAACCTCCTCACTGCCTCCAAACTGACAGCCAAATGGAGAGTCGGTTTACAGAAGAAACACAAACATTGATTTAAATGTATAAAGAAAAATGAAGCAAAAATCATGCTGTGCAGTAACATTTAACATTTTCAAAGGTTGAGCGGAAGTTTAAAAGCTGGCATTTGCACAAATAAATATATAACTGTCAATGGACGAGCATATAAATAATGAAATGGCAAAAAACGCTTAGCAAACTGCTTTGAAATCATCCACTTGGACAAACATCTATGCAGCCAAGATATGAGATTGCACAAAGGCAGAATATTGAAGGGATGCTGTTGTGATAACACCTCTGAACCAGATTAATCAGCGGCTGATTGTGGAGCTGGAGAATGACAAGCCTCCCTCCCTCCCTCCCTCCCTGCTTCCCTCCCTCCCTCCCTCCCTCCCTCCCTGCTTCCCTCCCTCCCTCCCTCCCTCCCTCCCTGCTTCCCTCCCTCCCTGCCTCCCTCCCTCCCTGCTCTCTGCCTCCCTCCCTCCCTCCCTCTCTCTCTCTCTCTCCCCCTCTCTCCCTCTCTATCTCTCTCTCTCTCTCTCTCTCCCTCTCTCTTACCTTGTCTATGCTGTGCTTTAGTCCTTTTCTTCCAGTGGCAAACCATTTGCACTCAAGGTCAGCTCTGCTTTCATTGTGTTCATACAGCTTGTGATGATCTGAGCTTCAGCATTCAGCATTCCCCTCCCTGTCCAACTGGCTCAAAAAGCTAGGTGTGTCTCCTTACCTTTGTGGGTGCTGTAGAGTGCAGCGAAGGTGACCACAAAGAAGGTGGTGGAGTATTTGCCAGCGTTGACCAGGTGAGGGAAAGCTCGCTTGGTGTCTCGGTACCGACGGAGGCACTGCACGAAACGGAACCAAGCAGGCAGACACTGGATGATGGCACGTAGACCGTAGGAGTAACTGTGGCATGTGTAATCACCTAGTGGGGATGGAGGAGAAAATTACACTTTAACAACCAAAACATTCAAACATTTATCAAACACAGCCATATTTTCATGACGTATATGGTTTTGGTATCAACCATTCTTATAGCTTGACCCTTTGAACTGTTCTGTTAGAATGGAATGGGTTTGTTGGACTCACTGAGAGACAGCTCAAGGTCATTTGTGGACTAGCTAGCTGTAGTCCCAGTGCTTTGACTCATTGCCATACACCCACATTGTGCTGTCCCCTCTCCTCTCTCCTTCTCCCACACACACAGAATAATAATAATCACAATCATAATAATAATAATTTAGCGGGTGTTTATATTTGTCCTGTTACAAAGTGCTTAACTCCCCCTGAGACACCTGCAGGGAGTGGGGTCACGGCCAGGGTCACCATTGTACACACACAGCAGCAGCATTCTCTACATCACTGGGGCCGAGCTTCCTGCCATCCAAGACCTCTATAACAGGCGGTGTCAGAGGAAGGCCCTAAAAATGGTCAAAGTCTCCAGGCTCATACGCTTTACTATCTGTCACTTTAGTCCTAGTTATATGTACATATCTACCTCAATTACCTCATACCCCTGCACATCCACTCTGTACGGGTACCCTGTTTATATAGCAAAGTTATCATTACTAACTTTTATTATTACATGTTTATTTCTCTATTTCCTTTCTCTCTGCATTGTTGGGAAGGGCCCGTAAGCATTTCACTGTTAGTCTACACCTGTTGTTTACGAAGCTTGTGACAAATACATTTTGATTTGACTCTCTGAGTGGACAGCTAATCAACATGAGAGTCACACTGCTGGACACAAACATTTCCATTCAATTACCTCGCTGCTGATTTTTCAGGCCACAGCAGAGGGCTGCAAATTACTGAGGAGAACCATTAATAACTAATTTTCCAGACAAACAAACAGACACTGTCAGACTTGCAGACAGGCAGACAGACAGACAGATCCCACTGAATATTGACTGGAGTCAGAGAGAGTTAAACCATTCCACCTTAGTACATGTCTCCTAAACAAAACTGTTATAGATGAGTTTGAACAGAGCTGCTGAACCAGCATGATATATAGGTTTGGGTTACATACATTCAGCTGTTCCTTCACTGCATACCTGACATGACAGTTCTGCACTTACAGAGCAACGGTAGGTACTCGTTATGGGCTAACTCACTGTTGAACATGGGCAGGAGGCCTTTGCGGTCGGTCCATTTGAGCTCAAAGCTGTAGAAGCAGATGAGATACTCCAGGTCCATCAGTACAATCACCAGAGAGTTGAGCTGGTCGGCCAGCCAGAAGTCTGCAAACTCCACGCGATGGAACGGCGCTGTGAACACACGGAACTAGGAGACAGACAGACAGAGTTAGTAGTCCCAGACAAGACACAGGAGATCTGATTAAATACATATGCTTCAACTGAAGGGGTGCGATGTGTGTTAGAATAGTCTGAGGTTAAGATAACATTGACAGCTCTTCTGTCTACAGTACACCTCTGCATACTAATGCCACTAGAACTCCCATGCTTGTCTCACAATAAGCCATTTAAGACATTCCAAATAACCAAAGAGAAGGGACACACATGTAAAGACCTGGGCTACAAAAGCCAGCAGTCCTAGTATCTCCCTACAGTAAATGGACTGCTGGATATCTATGGAAAGCCTGATGAGGCTCGATCTGGATTGTGTCAACCTGTCACTCATTTAACAGAGCTATTGCCACACCAGCAATAGTTTGTCCCTCACTGAGAGGTACTGCTTAGGTAGGTATATATGGGCTCACATTCTGTAAATGGCTGGTGAAGTAATAGACCATATTTTTTTCCATTTCTATTTTATTACACCTTTATTTAACCAGGTAGGCCAGTAGAGGACAACTTATCATTTACAACTGCGACCTGGCCAAGATAAAGCAAAGCAAAACAATATGACAAAAACAACAACACAGAGTTACACATAGACAAATGTACAGTCAATAACACAAAAGAAAAGAAAAATAGAAAAATCTATGTACAGTGTGTGGAAATGTAGAAGAGTAGGGAGGTAGGCAATAAATAGGCCCTAGAGGTGAAAATAATTACAATTTAGCATTAATACTGGAGTGATAGATGTGCAGATGATGATGTGCAAGTAGAGATACTGGGGTGCAAAAGAGCAAGAGGGTAAGTAATAATATGGGGAGGAGGTAGTTGGGTGTGCTATTTACAGATTGCTGTGTACAGATACAGTGATCGGTAAGCTGCTCAGACAGCTGATGCTTGAAGATAGAGATGGATAAGATAAGACTTGATTTGCAGACAAATTATATTTTTGCTGACACAGTAGTCAATACGACACTCCACACATGCACAGACATGACGGTCTGGGACCAGCACAGGATCAACTGCATGGCCATGCCCCTGGAGAAGTCTGATTTAATATAGCCTAATATGATTGGGTTTACTAGTGCTTTGGGTATGGTTTCTGCTGGGACTGGATCATGTTATCACGGGTCTGCGAATGAGACTGTGGGTGAATGGGAATGATACTCTCCCCCTCTTGCCTCCAGGGTGCTACACAGCCTCACTACGTAGCCTGACCGAGTCCCAGATTGTTTCAGTTGCAAATGTCAAACAGTATTGATTCATCCTGTTATGTATGTGAGTTAATGAAAGATTTCTACCTGGCAATATATGCCATTATTGATCTCCACACCATCTCCATACACATAAATTATAGACATTCAGAAGATAAACCTTCCTCAAAATGTATTCATTGTGTAAACAAACACACCAGGCAATCTGTCTCGATTTGTTCTCTCATTATGTGTTTGTCCTCAGGTTAGTTCCTGTGTTCAGTGTGGGTGTGTGGCTCTCTAGGATGCTGCACAGGCCCCAATGGAGCCCAATCAAAGCTGGAGAGGGCTGTGGAATGGCTCGGAGGGTTGGGTAACTAAGGGATGGGGAGGATTGGAGGAGCAGCATACTGATGGATCCATCCCTGTAATGATTGCACAGTCACAGCCGCCACGTCCCCAGGGACCCGCCTGCATTCTATTATCCCTCACCCCACTGGCCTCTGTCTCACACACACACTGAGTCCTCCTACCTCCCATCCCCAGCCATCCCCAGCCAGCAAACATCAGACAAGTAAAAGACAAGTTGAATACAACAAAACACAATACAGTAGGAGAAAGATATCAAATACAGTGTTGTACAAACAAACACCAGTTGAGTCGGGTTTCATTGTACTGATATCATTGCATCATTATAATACAGTTGTCCCAGTGGAGAAGGAGCTCACCAGCAGTTTGAGCAGCCAGAAGCGGGACTTGTAGTAGCCAGTCTTGAAGGGGTTGATGAGGAAGAGGAGCATGAAGCCGTAGAGGATGAGGGGGTTGACCTGCATGGGCAGCATGGTGTACTCAGAGTACAGACAGGACAGGATGCTCATACACCACAGCACCCCCAGGAACCCTGCAATCTAGGGAAGAATTCAATAGATAAAGCCATCAAACACGCAATAGATTTTTTATTCAACTACCTTTATAACACTTTATATAATTTGTCCTTGGCAATATGATCAGAAAAAAACATAGTGCATGTCTTCAGATTAGTATTATTATTGAAATGTTTAATTTCCCTTATTCAGCACATTCTCCCTCTGGTGGTCACACTAGATCATTCTCTCTCTGTGGTGGTGACACTAGATCATTCTCTCTCTCTCTGGTGGTCACACTCTGTGGTGGTCACACTAGATCATTCTCTCTCTCTCTGGTGGTCACACTAGATCATTCTCTCTCTGTGGTGGTGACACTAGATCATTCTCTCTCTGGTGGTCACACTAGATCATTCTCTCTCTCTGGTGGTCATACCAACTCATTCTCTCTCTGGTGGTCACACTAGATCATTCTCTCTGTGGTGGTCAAACAATATCATTCTCTCTGTGGTGGTCAAACAATATCATTCTCTCTGTGGTGGTCACTGCAGATCATTCTCTCTGTGGTGGTCACCACAGATCATGCTCTCTGTGGTGGTCACACCAGATCATTCTCTCTGTGGTGGTCACACTAGATCATTCTCTCTCTCTGGTGGTCACACCAGATCATTCTCTCTCTGTGGTGGTCACACTAGATCATTCTCTCTCTCTGGTGGTCACACTAGATCATTCTCTCTGTGGTGGTCAAACAATATCATTCTCTCTGTGGTGGTCACTGCAGATCATGCTCTCTGTGGTGGTCACACATGATCATTCTCTCTCTGGTGGTCACACTAGATCATTCTCTCTCTCTGGTGGTGACACTAGATCATTCTCTCTGTGGTGGTCACACAAGACCATTCTCTATCTGGTGGTCACACAAGACCATTCTCTATATGGTGGTCACACTAGATCATTCTCTCTCTCTGGTGGTCACACAATATCATTCTCTCTCTGTGGTGGTCACACTAGATCATTCTCTCTGTGGTGGTCACACCAGATCATTCTCTCTGTGGTGGTCACACCTGATCATTCTCTCTCTGGTGGTCACACACGAACATTCTCTCTGTGTGGTGGTCACACCAGAACATTCTCTCTCAGGTGGTCACACCAGATCATTCTCTCTGTGGTGGTCACACAATATCATTCTCTCTGTGGTGGTCAAACAATACCATTCTCTCCGTGGTGGTCACACCAGATCATTCTCTCTGTGGTGGTCACACAATATAATTTGTTCTCTCCATTATTACCAGTAGTGTACTGGTAATAAGTGTACTGTCTGGCTTGATTCTTGTTATTGTCTTTTTGTATCCCCTGGTTCTCCCCTCTCCCTTACCTCAAACAGGTGCTGGTGGGAGAGGTTGCTGCGAGGGTTCAGCTCAAAGATGAGCACGTGGTTGACCCCCGCCTGGCGCCAGCCGTACGTGTTAATGCCCAACAGGAAGAGGAACTCGATCAGCAGGAAGCCACCACGGTAGATACGCACCAGAGGCCACACGTTCTCATACCGGATGAGTACAGCACCTGCAAAATAATAATAGCAATTAAATAATCTAATTCTCCATCAAAATATCTGAGGCTACAGTCTTGTCATAAAATACAGTATGCACTACTAACTTGAGCTCCCCACTAATGGCAAGCCCCATTTCCTGTGTATCTGATAATCCCCCAGTAAAAAAGGCCTTATTAGCATGGTTGTGTGTGAATGTACCACTGAGGATGAAGGAGATAGAGAGGACGATGAAGACCCCACAGTAGAGGCCAACGCGGAAGGTAGTCCAGGCTAGAGCAGGCTGCAGGAAGGAAAAGCAGAGAATGACAGAGATGAGCAATTACCAGTTACTAGGCCTGTGTGACTGCCAGTCTTCTCTGCTCTACTGTAATGTTGTCAGGCACACAGCTGCAGATCCACACTAGGCAGTTACTAATTCATTTAGCTTGACAGATAGACACACCTATCCAGGGAAGCTGAAGCCATTCACAGAATCCAGTTCACCTGTTCCTTGTTCAATGCACCTTATAGGAAGTGTCCTTACATTAACATGTGTTATCGTCAAGTACTTTTGTACGTGCTAAAAATACATTTCATATAAATGTTCCCACAGTAATCTGGACAAGCCATTTGGATCTGGCATAATTCAGGGTGGACATGACATTGATATCAATACAACTATACATATGAAGGATATGTGACAGGGGATGTGAAGCCCTCTCTCTCTCTCGTCCCCGGTGGAAAAGCTCTTTTTCCAGTCTAGTATGGAGAGCCTCTTACAGGATCAATACTGTGGGGATGAATAGGGTGTGTGTGTCACATACCTTTACTGTATACACACACAGCAGGAAGGAGATGATGAGCGGGAAGTGTGTCACTCTACCATACAACGTTTATGTTGATGAGATCCTGGCGCTGGCAGGGAATTATGGCGGGAATGAACTAATTGGTTAATTGTACACTAACTAACATACACCCTCTAGTAAACCTTTGGCGTCAGTCTCTCTCACCTGTGCTGCCCCCAGTGGAGGCACTCTCAGCCTCTTCATTGCCTTCTGACGGTCCCCTCCCTCCAGCTCTGTGGTCACCACAGCCTGACAAACACAACACACACGTCACTACTGTTTATCCAGGAACAAGTTCAAATCAAATACAACATATTAAAGAGCAAAAGTCAAAGACCGGGATCCGATTTTGCCAGAATTAGCAATTTTGTGGTTAAAACAGATGATGGAGAATGAATATCAACCTAAACAATGCTTTGACCTCCACAGCCAGGTGCTTCTGTTCCATACTTACCTCAGTCTCAGAAATGAGCTGGGTGATCTTCTTACAGGTGTAGAAGGGGGCCACCTCCACGTGGGCCACACGCCAGTCAGCCCCACGGGGAGTCTCCAGGATCTTATCATGCTTCTTCAGGATCTTACGGAAGCCTGTGAAGTTCAGATTCTGGGAGAAAGACAAATCGTGGGGTTAATTCTGAACTGAGCAAGAGATGCAGAGAGGGAGAAGAAGACAACGCCTAAACGGTTGAGAAAAACTGAACTGCTGAGATAAAAGAGAGGAACAGAGAAGAAATAGACACACCACTAGAGAGAGGTGGATGGAGAGGTAGTAAGATGCAGAGAGACATTGATGCTGATTGCAGCAACAAACAGAAAGATGAGAGAGTGTAGATAGGCTGACTGTTTCACCTGGTAGTTCCGCATCAGGATGAGACTGGGGTAGTATCTAGGGGTAGTGTATAGGGTTTAGGGTATGGTTACCAACTTGGTAGTTCTGCAGTAGGATGAGGCTGAGGTACTGCCTAAGGGTAGTGTGTAGGGTTTTGGGTACCAACCTGGTAGTTCTGCAGTAGGATGAGGCTGAGGTAGTACCTAGGGGTGGTGTGTAGGGTTTAGGGTACCAACCTGGTAGTTCTGCAGTAGGATGAGGAAGTACCTAGGGGTGGTGTGTAGGGTTTAGGGTACCAACCTGGTAGTTCTGCAGTAGGATGAGGAAGTACCTAGGGGTGGTGGGGGTGGTGGGTACCAACCTGGTAGTTCTGTGGTAGGATGAGGAAGTACCTAGGGGTGGTGGGGGTGGTGGGTACCAACCTGGTAGTTCTGCAGTAGGATGAGGAAGTACCTAGGGGTGGTGTGTAGGGTTTAGGGTACCAACCTGGTAGTTCTGCAGTAGGATGAGGAAGTACCTAGGGGTGGTGGGGGTTTGGGTACCAACCTGGTAGTTCTGTGGTAGGATGAGGAAGTACCTAGGGGTGGTGTGTAGGGTTTAGGGTACCTACCTGGTAGTTCTGCAGTAGGATGAGGCTGAAGTACCTAGGGGTGGTGTGTAGGGTTTAGGGTACCAACCTGGTAGTTCTGCAGTAGGATGAGGAAGTACCTAGGGGTAGTATGTAGGGTTTAGGATACCAACCTGGTAGTTCTGCAGCAGGATGAGGCTGAGGTAGTACCTAGGGGTAGTGTGTAGGGTTTAGGGTACCAACCTGGTAGTTCTGCAGTAGGATGAGGAAGTACCTAGGGGTGGTGTGTAGGGTTTAGGGTACCAACCTGGTAGTTCTGCAGCAGGATGAGGCTGAGGTAGTACCTAGGGGTAGTGTGTAGGGTTTAGGGTACCAACCTGGTAGTTCTGCAGCAGGATGAGGCTGAGGTAGTACCTAGGGGTAGTGTGTAGGGTTTAGGGTACCAACCTGGTAGTTCTGCAGCAGGATGAGGCTGAGGTAGTATCTAGGGGTAGTGTGTAGGGTTTAGGGTACCAACCTGGTAGTTCTGCAGTAGGATGAGGAGGTAGTACCTAGTAGTGTGTAGGGTTTAGGGTACTAGGGGTGGTGTGTAGGGTTTAGGGTACTAACCTGGTAGTTCTGCAGCAGGATGAGGTAGTACCTAGGGGTAGTGTGTAGGGTTTAGGGTACCAACCTGGTAGTTCTGCAGTAGGATGAGGCTGAGGTAGTACCTAGGGGTAGTGTGTAGGGTTTAGGGTACCAACCTGGTAGTTCTGCAGTAGGATGAGGAAGTACCTAGGGGTAGTATGTAGGGTTTAGGATACCAACCTGGTAGTTCTGCAGCAGGATGAGGCTGAGGTAGTACCTAGGGGTAGTGTGTAGGGTTTAGGATACCAACCTGGTAGTTCTGCAGTAAGATGAGGTAGTACCTAGGGGTGTGTGTAGGGTTTAGGGTACCAACCTGGTAGTTCTGCAGCCGGATGAGGCTGAGGTAGTACCTAGGGGTAGTGTGTAGGGTTTAGGGTACCAACCTGGTAGTTCTGCAGCAGGATGAGGCTGAGGTAGTACCTAGGGGTAGTGTGTAGGGTTTAGGGTACCAACCTGGTAGTTCTGCAGCAGGATGAGGCTGAGGTAGTACCTAGGGGTAGTGTGTAGGGTTTAGGGTACCAACCTGGTAGTTCTGCAGCAGGATGAGGCTGAGGTAGTACCTAGGGGTAGTGTGTAGGGTTTAGGGTACTAACCTGGTAGTTCTGCAGCAGGATGAGGTAGTACCTAGGGGTAGTGTGTAGGGTTTAGGGTACCAACCTGGTAGTTCTGCAGTAGGATGAGGCTGAGGTAGTACCTAGGGGTAGTGTGTAGGGTTTAGGGTACCAACCTGGTAGTTCTGCAGCAGGATGAGGCTAGTACCTAGGGGTAGTGTGTAGGGTTTAGGGCACCAACCTGGTAGTTCTGCAGCAGGATGAGGCTGAGTAGTATCTAGGGGTGTGTGTGTAGGGTTTAGGGCACCAACCTGGTAGTTCTGCAGCAGGATGAGGAAGTACCTAGGGGTAGTGTGTAGGGTTTAGGGTACCAACCTGGTAGTTCTGCAGGATGAGGTAGTACCTAGGGGTAGTGTGTAGGGTTTAGGGCACCAACCTGGTAGTTCTGCAGCAGGATGAGGCTGAGGTAGTACCTAGGGGTGGTGTGTAGGGTTTAGGGTACCAACCTGGTAGTTCTGCAGCAGGATGAGGCTGAGGTAGTACCTAGGGGTGGTGTGTAGGGTTTAGGGTACCAACCTGGTAGTTCTGCAGCAGGATGAGGCTGAGGTAGAACTCGGAGAAGGCCAGCTGTAGGTCCTTGATGTTGCGGTGTTTGCAGCGTTCCTCCTGGGACAGGTGGAACACCGTCTTGCGTTTCCGCAGACCTGGCGCATTGCTCTCACGCTGCGCATCCAGAGACGACTGAAGCTCATTCTGCAGGGTGGCAAAACGCCTCTGGGCTTCCGCAAGTTTCTCTGCAGGAGGGAAGGAGATATGGAGAACAACCGAGTGAGCAACAGTGTCAGTATGACAAAGACAGATCTGATTTCACTCTGCTGATGTCTCGTGGAAACTTCTAGTGGTTTTGAGAGTAACTTCTACTGCACTGAGACTGTCAGAAACATTCGCTTGCATTAACAGCCCTGCAGTGCATACAGCCAGAGGTAAACACACTTCTCCCTGCCCTCCTCTCCATTACGGGGAAGTGAAAAGAGGAGTATTAGGTTCTGCAGACGTGTAAATGCAGCCCTCGGCAGGCCCATTACCAGGGTCATGACAGGGTTCATTTCCCTCCTGAGAGAGACAGCAGCAGGGCAGGGGGGAACCTGAGTAGATCTGGAACATGGCCCTCATTCTCCCCCAGCCTCCCCATCCCAGTCCCACGAACACATTCCAGGACTGAACTCCTCGAGCCCGGCTTTGGCACATATCCTCCACTGTCACCTCCGCCTGTGTCTGCACTCTGCACCCCACCACATCCTATTCATAGGCCAAGGCTGGAGAGAAGGTAGACCAATAGACCTCTTCACTCCTGATTCACTACTAGACCGCCTGGTCAACGGCAGGGCAGAGAGGCCCTGCCTGCATGTGTTTGTGACAATGACGAAGCACCGTTAGAGTAATCCCTCACAGGATAACAGTAGATTATGTCACCGACACTGTCTACCCTGTCCAGAGGGTCTCCATCTGCCGCTCTGCATGGATCAAGTAATGACATAACATGAGGCGTGAGAACGTCAAGACTTTACCTAAATTGGAAGAAATGAAGCCTGGGTAGATTTGTGTGTACAGACAAAGGTGTCAGAATGGTATGCAGGCTGAAGAGACTAAAATAAGCCTTAATGTCTGAGCTTTGCCAGGATCAGCCACAGGTAAAATATTGTCTCTGGAGTCTATATCTGAGGATACATACAAATATTTTAGATATTGTGACAGCATTTAACAGAGACTGTGTTGTGCCTTGGTTTTTCTCACTGGCATATGGTTAAATGTACTGCTCCAGGTTAACTTAAGGGGGTCGATGACCCCTTTCAGAAGAGGGAAGCTGCTTGCTACAGCTCTCTGGAGGCGACGACTCTCTTATGTAAAGCTCACACCTTGAACAAGACATGAAAAGAGGAAGATAACGATGTCTGTCCAACAAGATTCAGTAATTGCTTGTTTCATCCCAACATCAGGCTAGACGGATATACAACACATCCAGGCGTAGAAAATGAGAGATTATGACGCTGCAGTCTGGAGTCCGAGAGTGAAGTGACTGACTGTGGCTGGGCTACAAGACAGCCAAGAAGACCTAACACTGCTAAAAACAACATTTACTATAGATTTCCTTATAATCTGAATTTATTCTAGTAAAGCCAGATGTCTAGCCTTGATGTGGGGCGGCAGGTAGCCTAGTGGTTAAAGCGTTGGACTAGTAACCAAAAGGTTGCAAGATTGAACCCCGAGCTGACAAGGTAAAGAATCTGTCGTTCTGCCCCTGAACAAGGCAGTTAACACACCGTCATTGGGTGATAACCCACCTTGGCCGTCATTGAAAATTAGAATTGGTTCTTAACTGAATTGCCTAGTTAATTGAAGATAAAACAAATAAAATACTCAAAATACACATCCAGAGTCTGCTGGATGTGCTTAATGAGCAACAGTGATGGGAAATCCTTGTTTTCAGGGAAGGTAAAAACGAGGAGCAACAGGACGTTGATCAGAGTGCCAGTTCTCTTTGGCAGTCCAACCTGGTCTGAGTTTATTTCAGCTTCTGGCAAAGCCTCAACTCTGAAGGGGAGGGGAGGTTTATTGGAGAAGAAAAATAGGGAGTTTAAAAGTCTTTCAGAGCAAATTAAAGTAGACACTAATGAATGCCCCTTTTCTATATTTTGTTGGCTTCCTGTCTAACTCGTACCATTACCAATAAAGTATGTACTCGTTGGTAATGGGATTCAGAATATATCAAATGTCCATGTTGCCAGGCAGCATCAACCCATTAAATACAGTTCTACAAAACATCACGTAGTTGGCACCCAAATAAAGCTTATCACTCAACATGACAACCGTATGTGCAAGATGTCAAGGAAATTACTGGCTAGTCCCATTGCACTGCAGGCATTAGTTATTATGGCATTATAAGTAACTATGAGTGTACAAACTGCAGATGCTCATAGAAAATCAAAAGGGGTGGTCTAACTTAGTCATAGAGACAAACTTGCATAGCATAGCATAGCATAGCATAGCAGCACTGCTCCATCAAATTAGCCTACCTGAATAAAATGTGTTGATCTTCAAAAGCTCCTTCTCACAATTCTGAAAAAACTTCTCCTCAAACTTGGCGTAGTATCTCTTGACAGTGTCTTCATCTGTGACTGGAGAGGGGAAAAAGACAGAGAGAGAGAGAGAGAGAAAGGTCACGTTTCAAACAAAACATTCAAAATAAAAACATTATTTAACCAATGAAAAACAATTAATGCACACATCATTATTTAAAAAATGTATGCATCTGGAAATGATTGACCTAGATGAATATGACCACAGCTTGGAGCTAAACAGGTAGCCTATCAGTTTATCTTATGATTACATTCACATCCTTTTTCAAGATGATCCTCCTTCAACAAGCAGCAATGCACTTAAACAATGCTTTCATTCAGACCAGGGTACCAAGAGAAACAAAACGGTTAAAAATGGCTTGATGGACAGTGTACTGTTCAGCCCAGAAAAGTCACCAACACGCCCCTGCCACTCTCGTTCTTCTGACGGTCATTAAATGTTGGGGACAAGCACAGTGGCACAGTTCTAAATAAGGATACATTTAATTTGTCCCTTCCCTTCCATTTTCTGTCTTCTTACTTGGTGTTGCTCATCCAGTACACAGAGTAACCCAACACCCCTATGAGTTGCCTGGGGGACTAGCAGCCAAGAGGATCAGGGCCACAGGGCACTGTCCCAGCCACAGCTTAAAGTCTGACCACAGGTCCACAGCACAGGATCAACAGGCTGTAGTTCTAATGATTTTATTTATAGTGACCACAAGTTCCAAAACCCATCCATCTATAACAGCTGGCAATATTTGACTGTGATCCTTAGAGTAGAGAGTCATAGTGTAAGAGATAGACCTCGTCTCCTGGGACTGAGAAAGACAGAGACAAAGAGGATATGCACACTGAGAGAATGCGCATCTTAATATCCTCTCTGCTACTAAAACATGCATTATTTTTCAATGATTATTCCTCACGATCACTCTCTTATCAATGTTAGCCTGGCCAGACTTGCTAGTTGACACCAGTACTGATGCATCATTGATGTTCTATCTAAATGTCACAGCCAGGGATACATCACACCATCCATCACACTATCTCTGCTAAATGGTTGTGCAAGAGTGGGGTTATAATAGAAATGTTAGCTAACCTATCATATGAAATGGCCCTTTCATGCAAGTTGAAACCTTTAGATGGAGAGGCATTCAATTCTGTTCTTAGTAATAACAAAAAGATGCCTAAGGCTGTGTAGGCTGTCAATATTCCTGCTCTATTCACCTGCATACAGAGAATCCAAGGAGAGACTGTGAGTGTGTTCAGTAAAAGGCTGTGAAAATGTTCCTTGGGGTCAGTGAGCCAGTCAAGCGATGCGCAGATTTACATAAAAAATTGGAAAAACATCTGTATATCAAAAATTTGTGAATTGAATCATGTTCAGTGGTTGAAACTTCCTCATAAGGGACTTTATATGATGATTCACTCTGATAGTGCTGGGGAGAAGTGTCCCCTTACTGCAGTTCAGACTAACCTCATGACAGAGGCTTCTTGCAGTCCTCATTAAACATCAAAAACAACAAACAAACAAAACGTCAATGAACAAAAAGAAAACAACAGCAGCCATGCTCAACTGTTCTGAACTGAGACCGAACATAAACAGGGGCTGAGATGACCTTCAACTTATCATCTTCACTGGGTCAGAGAGAGAGAGAGAGAGAGAGAGAGAGAGAGAGAGAGAGAGATCAGAACGTGTGTGCTGTAAGACACAGCTGGCATCAGTGGGTCATAGCCAGTGTTAAGTGGAGGTCAGGAGGGTGTGAGTGCCTTACAGTGTACACCCACACAGCTCATCCCCTCCTGTCTGGAATAGAGGAGAGGAGGAGGAGTGGAGGATGAGAGGAGGATGAGAGGAGGATGAGAGGCAGCAGCTAGCTATCTGCATGAGGAATGAGGGATGGAAGTACGCTCTGCCTACACCTCTGAAAGCATTTCTCCCTCACTTCCTAATTCCATTGCAGTCACAACACACCTTGGACCAGGACATATCAATGAAGACTTTAGCCATTTTACATTGTCTGGCTGGTTGCCAGTCCTCCCAGCACAGACTGGGATAAGTGTAGAGAACAAGCCTGTGAGAACAGGGCACTGCAATACCGCTGCAAAACCAGGTCAAATACAAGATCCCAAAGGAAGAGGTTATAGAACACTGGAACTAGTCTACATGACAACAACTGGGGAGGAGGCAGATGACAAAGAAGAAAGCGAAATAAGAGGGTTGTGGACTTTGGATGAAATGATCCTAGATTATGTTATGAGAGGAAATGGAGGAGATGAAAGCCTGGAGAGAAAGGTAGGGAGAGGGCCGTGGAGTGACCCCTCACCCCTATCTCCCCCGCTGATGTTCTACTGACCCCTATCTCCCCCTGCTGAAGTTCTACTGACCCCTATCTCCCCCTGCTGAAGCTCTACTGACCCCTATCTCCCCCGCTGAAGTTCTACTGACCCCTATCTCCCCCCGCTGAAGCTCTACTGACCCCTATCTCCCCCGCTGAAGCGCTACTGACCCCTATCTCCCCCGCTGAAGCTCTACTGACCCCTATCTCCCCCGCTGAAGCTCTACTGACCCCTATCTCCCCCGCTGAAGTTCTACTGACCCCTATCTCCCCCGCTGAAGCACTACTGACCCCTATCTCCCCCGCTGAAGCTCTACTGACCCCTATCTCCCCCGTTGAAGCTCTACTGACCCCTATCTCCCCCGCTGAAGCTCTACTGACCCCTATCTCCCCCACTGAAGCTCTACTGACCCCTATCTCCCCCGCTGAAGCTCTACTGACCCCTATCTCCCCCGCTGAAGCTCTACTGACCCCTATCTCCCCCGCTGAAGTTCTACTGACCCATATCTCCCCCGCTGAAGCTCTACTGACCCCTATCTCCCCCGCTGAAGCTCTACTGACCCCTATCTCCCCCTGCTGATGCTCTACTGACCCCTATCTCCCCCGCTGATGCTCTACTGACCCCTATCTCCCCCGCTGATGCTCTACTGACCCCTATCTCCCCCTGCTGATGCTCTACTGACCCCTATCTCCCCCCACTGATGCTCTACTGACCCCTATCTCCCCCGCTGAAGCTCTACTGACCCCTATCTCCCCCGCTGAAGCTCTACTGACCCCTATCTCCCCCGCTGAAGCTCTACTGACCCCTATCTCCCCCGCTGAAGCTCTACTGACCCCTATCTCCCCCGCTGAAGCTCTCCTGACCCCTATCTCCCCCGCTGAAGCTCTACTGACCCCTATCTCCCCCGCTGAAGCTCTACTGACCCCTATCTCCCCCCGCTGAAGTTCTACTGACCCCTATCTCCCCCTGCTGAAGCTCTACTGACCCCTATCTCCCCCTGCTGAAGCTCTACTGAGGAGGTCTGCTGGCCCCCAGGAGACTGTGTCTGTGTGTATTCGTGCACGTGTGGAAGTGTGTGTGCGTATGTGTGTGCGTGAGCATGTGTGGCATGTGAGAACAAAGGAGCGAGAGGCAGCGCTGCTTTGAAACAGCCCCGTCCCTGCAGCTACACATTGAGTATTCACCATGCCTCTGATGCAAAAACGTCTCTATAACCAACACTCTAGCCTCATTTGCTTCACCTCAACCTTACTCAAATCTACATGAATCAACATAATTAGGCTCACAGAGTTAGAGTAAAGTACAAACTGTCTGTGCTAATGTATTTTCAACAAAAACAAAGGACAGAAATAAACAGCTCAATTGCAGAGGAAAAAAATGAGTGAAATCATAAACGGTATTTAGTGTGTTTATTCCCATTTATCAAAGATATCTGTATTTATCTGAACTCAATGTCTTCTCTCCATCACTGTATGGGTCCTCATTATTGCACCACTGGCTGGTGAGGAGACAGCCAAGCCCACTCATAGTCCAATGGTACCATCCTCCCCAGTGTCCCTCGGACAGGCAGCTCTGGAGGGCCTCTCCCTGAGCTCATTATCCTCAGAGTGGTACTGTGGCACAGCTAACAGCCAACATCCCTGAAGGCAACCAGCCCAGCCCACTACTGCCCCAAACAGCACTCTGCTACAAAGACCCAGAGCCACAGAGAGCAAACAGGCTGGGCCCCTCCAAAACTGTCTCCACCAGCCGTCACTAAATGGCTTCCTGCAGCAGTATCTGCCCTAACATTACAGGGATAAGTGAGCGCTTAGGTGGATATGTGTGTGCGGGTAAGTGTGTGGTGCAGGTAGTAGGATGATGATGAAATGCCTCCTAGGAGAGTAATAGTTTTGTCCCTGGGGGCTCTGTGTGAAGATGGATACTCTGGCCACCTCATTTTGTGCTGTGTTTGATAGTGTTTGTTGGACATTAGTATTTCACCTCTCTGTCAGCACTGAGCAAGGTTCTACTCTTTCTTTTGAGGTGAGCTCCTTGATGTTTTGTCTATATAGTGACATGATGGAGCTCTGAGGTTTGTAACCTTTTACTCACGACAGAGTGTCTCATGGAGGACAGGCTGGGTAAGTAGTCATTTTTTTGTTTTTCTTCATGGTTTCTTAGTTGTATTTGTTTCAGTAGGTACTGGGTATAGTAAGTCTAAAAAGTAAGCTTTCAGTTTGATCAAGATGTGCTAACAAGCGCTGCATATCACGGCCATTCCCTGTAGGTGCTTGAAGCGGATGGGGTATGCGCCACAGTCCGAGTACAGAGGGGCTTCCCAGCATGGCCTACATACTGCCGTTCGCCATCCTGTTTCAATCCGTCAGCTGGTGACGCTCATGGCAGGGAAGTGAGTAAAGCTTAAGTGCTTTAGAGCAGCCAGGAAAAGAAAGGCACTTCATTATTATTCTATTCTGGATGCATGTGTTAGTGAATATACAGTGCCCTCCCGAATTATTGGGACAGTGAAGCATTTTCTTTCCTATACTCCAAAAGCAAAAGTATCGGGACAAATTCACTTATATGTTTATTAAAGGAGTAAAAAGTTAAGTATTTGTTCCCATATTCATGTTACGCAATGACTACATCAAGCTGGTGACTCTACACATTTGTTGGATGTGTTTGCTGTTTGTTTTGGTTGTTTTTGTCCCCAATAGTTACTAATGGTAAATAATGTATTGTGTAATTTTAGTCACTTTAATTGTAAATAAGAATAGAATATGTTTCTAAACACTTCTACATGAATGTCGACACTACCATTATTATGGATAATCCTGAATTAATCGTGAATAATGATGAGTGAGAAAATTAGAGATGCACTATGTACAAAAAGTGCTGTAATTTCTAAACGGTTCACCCAATATGGGTAAAAAAATACCCTTAAATGAAAGTGGACAGTCTGCACTTTAGCCTCATTAATTGTATCATTTCAAATCCAGACTTTTGAAGTATTGAGCCAAAATAATAAAAAAATGCTTCACTGTCCCAATAATTACAATAATTGCACATCTAATAAAAAAATGATCTAAACCTACAGAAACTGTTAGCAGCCAGCTTTATCAAGCCATGATTAACCCTATGTGCATTCACTGGTTCCCAGGTTCAGGAATAAGGACAGCTCTTGCTCAGCTGTTATCAGTGATGCCCAGTCCAGTGGGGACACGTCCTTGGGTTACTGGTGGAAGCAGTAACATAATAGCCTACCTCATGATAAATCAATACAACAATAGGAGAGCAACCATGAATCATTTCTACAGCCTTTGATATCCTCTTGACCTTTATGCAGGACAAAAGTGAGAAAAATAAGGGGATCTGAATAAAATGTTCTATATCTGAAGACAAATGATTAAACTTACTACCTACATTGTGTTCATTCAAGGTCTTCTCTCAGAAAAACAATCTGGTCTTCTCTGAGAAAAACAATTCCTTTGCAGGTTGCATAATGGTGGGCAGCCCCTTTCCCTTCTGTGGTGTAAATAAATCATGAGGAGCACGAGCAACTTCTCCAGACCTGACTCAAATCTCCCCTCCTGACCTACCCCATCAAGCCTCCACATAAATCTTTCACACAAACCCCCAAGTGGAGATGAGAAAACATGAGCTCTCCGCCATGTCAGAGGCTCTAACCCTCCCTTGCTGTACGAACGCGCACACACACACACACACACACACACACACACACACACACACACACACACACACACACACACACACACACACACACACACACACACACACACACACACACACACACACACACACACACACACACACACAGAAAGAAACATGAGGTGTTGTGGGTCACAGGATATAGTACTGTAGTTATCAGACAAAGGAGAGGGTTGTTTAACTAATATAGCCTAATCAACAGGTAAAGTGGAAGCCTTTATTCCTGGTTGTTCGACCCATAGGAGAAGATCAAGCTGATGTACCGGTGTTCCATTTTATACCCATAGTCCATTTTTCTCTGTCTGTTTTTACTGAACGTCTTCATATTGTGGCGTTTATCACTGGGAGTGTGACAGGAACATGGAGTATGACTGGCCCAGAGGAGAGGGGTGATGTGACCCTTTATGTTGGGACCAGTGATGTCGTTATCTCCTATTATCCTGAATGTGAAGCCAGGCGAGAGAACATGACATGGATCCTTCTCCGAGTCTCACACAGACACAGCTATATCAGCCCCAGTCATTTTACACCTCATTTAAGCCATGTAATGATACCTCATTGCTGTTTATCACCCATGTCCTTCTGGCATCATCATTAGCTGAAAGTGCAGTTACTGCCACTATATTCATGAAATTAATTTCCCTCATCTCTTTCCACTCAACCTGAGTTAAATCATTTTAATGGAATGGAATTTTACCAGAGGTGGCTATATATATTTTTTAAAGCTCTATTATCGTGGTTGCTGTGAGGACTCTACGACCTGCCCACATTAGACAGGGTCTTTTCTTATCGTATCACCTTCCTGTATTGAACGGAGGGACTGGGTGGGAGTGCTCGGGTGCTGCCTCAGCTGGCATTATTCTCAGGTTTCCCCTATCTGAGGAGTAAGGAAGCCTTGTTTGGGAGAGAAAGAGAAAGTGCACTCACACAGAGCAGTGCTTCCATTCTACATCCTCGTGTTCCAGACATACAGGATAACCATGAAGCAAAACCATGCAGACAGTGCCCCCACACCAACCCAACCCCTCCCCCCTCGTCTGCTTTGTTCCTCTTCCCATTCCCCCCTCCAGCCACAATTCATTATAACAATCATGCAGTTTGTGGAGCCAGGAGACCATTCAGAATGAACTAGCCTGCTACTGTAGGTCCGGAGTGGTTTATCAGCCCGAATAAGGAGGAGTATAAATAAAAACTGCCTGCTAAGTAAGCAACTCAAACTGAGTCAAACACAGTAGTAATAGTAAGGTAGGAATCACTTTTCAAGAGGCCACTTTACAACTTGAGAGAGGTGTTTGTTTATCCAGTGCATTGATTGGTGTGTGTGTGTGTGTTTAGGTTGGATTCCCGGCAGCCTGCAGATATTGCACCAGTTGAATACATTAGTGGCAGGAAGGAGTCAAGACCAGATGGGATATGAAATCATCTGAGGGACCAAGAGGGATACTGAGACAAGAGAAGGATATAATATGGAATATTACACCAGCTCAGTGAGACAAAGAGACACACAGGGAGAATGAATCATGAAACATTCACCAGTTCTCTACTTAATAAAACACACTACAGCTAACTAGATTATGCTGGAGGTAGTGAATGCCTTTTTATTGCTTTTGTTAATATATGCCATGTCTTAAGGAAAAAAGGAAGTTGTTGATTGAGCTGAAAATCATCCCTTCCTTTGAAGTGCACGCACTGAGAATGTTACAAAAACAATCAGGAGATCCGTTTGCTGTAGTTGAAAGCGCTGTCCAAGGTTCTGAAACAGCTTTTGAGTGAAGTAAAAACATTTTGGATAAGAAAAAAGCCTGATATACAGAATAAGTTGTCTCTGGTGTACTTTCAGGCAATTTCTGCACCATGATAGGAATGAATGTCAAAACCATGAATTAAAGACAAATTGGCTTCTCTCCTATCACCCATAGAAGGATGTTTTAATGTATCCCTTTAACATAGCCTACATCCCTCAAACCGCATTCGAGCAACGCTCCTAAACCAAAGGGAATTTTGTCATACTTTCATTAGAACTTCTTCAATTTTCCTCCATATAGTACTATAGTAAAACTTTCACAATAACTTTGACCCAATTACCTTCCAGAGTTATGTTGTCCATCCTCTTTAAGTCAAGACAATGACCAATCATTGAGAGTCTGACAACAAGAGAGTCTGACAACAAGATGCTTCTAACAACATGGGTCATTTATGCCATATTTATCATTGCTGTATCTCTCTCTTGACCTAAAGATGCTCCTGCAATTGTTTTGGGGACTCCTGAAGTGGAAACATTGAATTACCATCTGACTCTGAGTGTGTATGACTGCCGTTGTACTTACCACTGCCCTACACTGTTTCCATCACCACTGTGACACAGTCGGACAGTTACAGCATTTAGGGCAATCCACTGGATACATAGCCCTCAGAGCACCACAGTGCATACACACCCAGTGGGCCTCTCTCTATGCAGTAGAGACTGAGTCATTTAGACTAAGGGGCTTGTTTAATAGTTGAGCTGTGGAAGAAGGAGGAGGATAGAGTCAGAAGGAGTTACAGAGGAAGTAGACCACACAATCCTCCAGCCAGGCATAAAGAAACCCACAGCACAGGAAGCATATTTACTATGATGGGAATGTTAATCACTTCTTCCATTTAGCTAACAAGGCTTTAAATCTCCTCCACTTACTGTGTCCCCCCCTGTCCTCATAAGGATGGGAGGTCAGAGGCAGAGGAAGCAGTGGGCTACAATTGAATACAACTAGGCATGTCTGTTGATCTCAACTCACTGGTTTACTTTAGAAAGTGACCATCTCTTAGACTTGATAAGCTCTCCTGCTAAAGTTATTGCCCTTTCTTATGTCCTAGTTGTTCTCTCTCGCTCTCTCTCCCTCCTCTCCCTCCCTCCCTCCCTCCCTCCCTCCCTCCCTCCCTCCCTCCCTCTCTCTCTCTCTCTCCCTCTCTCTCTGTCTCTCTCTCTGTCTCTCTCTCTCTCTGTCTCTCTCTCTCTCTCTCTGTCTCTCTCTCTCTGTCTCTCTCTGTGTCTCTCTGCCCTGTAGAAGCTGGCTGCTGTGAAGTGTTATCTCGTGTGCTCACAGCCAGAGGATGTTTGGCCCAGACCTCACCCTGCCTGCTAACAGCTCCATATGCAGCGGCTCCTTGAAGATCAGGGCCCTCCCGAGTAACTCTCCCCCACACCTCCCCAGGCAGGCAGAAGGAAAAGTCAGGCTGATAACAGAGCTGATTGAGGGGCTCACTGGCTACTGTCTGTCACTCTGCTATCTCTTTTAAGCAAAGGAATGGAACTGATGAAGGAGAATTAAATGTTTTTTCACAAAGTTTGTTAAGTCTTTTCGATTAATATTTCAAACAGTTTAACCCCTTACACTCGTGGGTATATTGGCCTGTATGGATAGGGCCATATTTAAATGTTTCTAACAGAAGAACTATAAAAAGCATATGCATGACCATGGTACCAATTGAAAGACGACACTTTGAAGAAATTATCAGATCAAGGTGAGGACACAACAGTTCACCAGACACAAGACTGAATCTAAACATTACAATGTTGATGCAAGGGTTTGAGTGAGATGCACTTGTATAACTCGTAGAAAGAGCCTTCAACTCTAAGGTTATTTTTTAGCTCTGCCAGTTTTGCCATTGAGGATCTGAAGCAAGCACACTTTCGAACACTGCCCTGCGTCCCCACTATCACACAATTACTGAAATGCTAAAAATGCTCCATTATAAATCGCAAACTGGGTCAGGTGGGCATTATTTGAAAGCTTATTCTATTACCAACATGGTTAGCTATGTTATAAAATACGATTTTACAGTTTTAGGCTTTCTAAAGACACTTCAGACAAACAGATTATATAATTTTGATGCACATATAATGGAGTCCAGAGTGCGTTCAGGTGTGTGTTTCACGGCTAATTGTCTTCACAATTAAATAAACATAGGCTAATTCAGTACAGGACAACCCAGGGTACAACGTGTCATCTTGTAACTGTACATCAAACATAGCGATCATAAACGTTGATAGAGTAAATGACATAAGTTCTCAAATATGGAAATGTGAAGGGCACATTTGAACTCGGGTGTGTGGTTTGGTTGTATTACATCAAAGTGCTATTTATTATCATCCTCAACGTCTCATCATTCAGAACACATCCACTCCCCTCAATTCACAGCATTTCTCTCACTCAGACAACAACAAATGTGCAAAAAGTAGCCCAATTAGCAGGAGGGATGGGGGCATCTTCTTGTCGTGCGCAGTGCCGAAGTTTATAATGGCTGTCAATCAAAACACATACAACGCTGTGAAGCAGAGAACCTGACCTCTGACGTCATGTATAGCATGTTACTGTACAGCTACTGCATTCCAATTTAGGCCCTTATCAATGACAAAATCTGCCATTTTCAACCCGCATACGGGATGACAGGTGCTGTGAGTGGAAAGGGCTACGTCACTCTAAATTACAATTCTGCATACCTGCATACATACCCATTGCATACATGTACCCATTGAAATCAAATTCAAGAACTGTTGTACACATACTAAATACAAGCTACATATGGAGTGTGCAGTGATGGCTGTGTGGATGGAGATGTATAAACAGGGAGTTCTTTGAAGAACAATATCAAACAGAATCATCTACCTAGGGAATATATAGAAATACATGTTGGAGATTCCCCACAAGTACCACAAGTGTCCAACTGTGACAGTGAAATCACAATGATGTAAAGACTGGGGAAATGAATCAAGAACACAGATCCTGGAGGTGGAATAATTCAACCTGAACCACAACATGTTTTGTATCATGCATCATAGCATGTGTTGTCCTTCAACTACAAAATGGAATTCCTGGCTATTAATATGTAAATGCTTTTGTACTGTATTTCCTTTCGAATAGGCCGACACATTGTCATTATCATGTCAGGCATCTCAGATTACATGGCTTTTTATTAGTTTGGTACTGATCCAATAAAGGAAATAAGATAAGCATTATGTTCTCAGCATGCACAGTCACGCAGCACTAATAGGAGAGACACATCCAATCAAAGACACAAGCTATTATTTCAAGGAGGATCTTTCAAAGAAAAAACATAACCCTGCAGAATAAGCTAAATCCGCTCCGGGATGCTACACAACCAAGTCACAGAGCCACGCAGCTAGAACATTAGGCAGGAGCAGGACTGTGCTAACCCTGCAGAATAAGCTAAATCCGCTCCGGGATGCTACACAACCAAGTCACAGAGCCACGCAGCTAGAACATTAGGCAGGAGCAGGACTGTGCTAACCCTGCAGAATAAGCTAAATCCGCTCCGGGATGCTACACAACCAAGTCACATGAGCCACGCAGCTAGAACATTAGGCAGGAGCAGGACTGTGCTTTCAATTACTTCAGAGATATATGCTTGCATGATAATTAGACAATTAACAATTTCTCCCTCCTCCTCTGTGGAGCAGTGTAGCCGTGCCTGTGAATTAACAGGACTGTCACTGCGTACATCAGCACGTAGCACTGCACCGCATGAAATCAGGTGGCCTGGTTTGCCTTGGGAAACAGTCACATCCCATTTTAAATGTCACAACATGAAGAGCTGAGGGATGATGCAGTGAGGTAATGCCTGTTCTCTGCAGGAGAGCTGAGCTGACCAATACACTGCCCAATGCTGACCCCGGCACAGACCCCAGACAAGATGGCTCCACGTGCCCTGGTGCAGAGCTCTGACTCCACGTGTTCCTGTGAGAGGAGCAGTCTGGGGGAGGGGGGGATGCCAGGTCTCATCAGAGAATAGTCTTCTCTCCCAGCAGATGTCCAGAGCCTGGCAGTGTTTGCCAACTCTCCACAGACACCAGCGCCTGTGGTCCTCCTGAGGCACAACAACAGAGGAGAGAAATGTTGATCTGTCCTCCATCAGCCTAACTAGGACAGCTAGCTCTTACTGATGCTAACAGCCTGCTTACATTTCTACATGAGGAGAAACTGCATCTACATTTTCTTATCATCAGGACCGATGACATTTCATGATAAATCAAATGCAGGGAATAATGTCTGATAATCTTGTCAATTATTCAAAATAAAAAGTAAACGTTCACTGGCCGATGACTGAGGGCAAAGTCTAATAACTTGAACTGTAGCTAAAATGAAAGCTACTATTTGAACTGGGCAAGATAATGGTCTAGATGTGCAGTTTGCACGCTTGGAAATATCTTCCCTGCAAGTGAGGGGCTGACGTCTTAGATCAGATCCAGTCTGTAATGAGGTCAGAGTCCAGTTAAAGAAAAGTCATTCACCTGAATAGAGAGAATAGAGAAGCTCTAGTGACACTGACGCTACTGTCAATCCCAGATGGATCACATCTCAGTACTTTAGACTTACACTTATTTACACTTATTCAAAACGTTTCTTTATCTCCTATATAATGACAATTTAATGGTGTGTAATTAATTTAAATTCCCCCATTACATTCTATTATTGTATGCATTATGATGGGGTAATCACCTTGGGGCAGAGAGTGGAATAGGGGTGGAGATCTGGGACAAGACGGATAGGACAACCCCAAAAACCTCTTTGCCTCTCAGAAATGCATTTCCTCTGTGTTCAGACATTTAGCCTGTCTTCCTTTGTGTGATCTGAGGATCTCTCCCATAAACAACCGCATTAGGAGGGCGGGTCTATATGGCCACGCCTCATTAGGGACCGTCTGCCGGGCTTATTAAGACAATGTTTCTGTTCTCATCTCACCAGGCAGATTGATATTAATAACCATCCCATCTTTAAGACATGTGCAGCGCTAAGGATCAGAACCGGCTGGCTGTCCTCTTGATGTCTCATTTACCGCCTCGATGGAGGTTAGACTGAGAGAAGGCTTCTTCCCTGACTCCATGGCTCCGCCCTTCTACCTCTCTCACTGCTGTGCACTCAGGTGGAAGGGATCAGGGCGGTGTTCACACAGCTCTGCATTCAAGGGAAAACAACCCTGCTACAGTTGATGCTGCTGCTGTAAAGTCTATAGCGACAACCTCTGAGCTATGCAGACTGAACACAGTCACAGTGAACACAGTGGACCCGGTTCATTTAGCCACGTCACTAGGCTGGTGATTCACTTCGCTCACATATTTCATCATGTCTAGAGGCACAACAGAGCCGTGGGGTCTGAGCCAGAGGCTTAGGGCAATTCATTGCTTTGTTTAAAACCTGGAGACACTGTAGGTGGAGAGAATGAATTGTCTGCAAGAAATATATTGGTACTGCTGAGAGATGTTTGCTATTGTATCATGTCTCCTTGGAAACGACTGGCATTCAAGTCAGTGTGATGGTGTGAGGAAATGAAGTCTTAGCGCCTAATCTCCCAGGCTCTTCTCTGTTGGCCAGGGTTAACGAGCGCCTCATCACTGTTACTAGGGAGGTTCTGAACGCATACGCCTTAACTATCAAAAAAGATTAACCACATAATTACAAACTTTGCATAGAAATGCATGGAAATAATCTTCTTTACAACTGACAAATAAAATAACTAAATGCACAATCTAATTTGACCTGAATATCATTTGAATGTTCTGACAGAATGTGTTGATTAGATCCAGCAGAAAAAGACACATCTTTCTCTTCTCTTTCCTTATATTTCACCCTTTACAACAGTTGTTGATGAAAATAATAATACAGCCATCACCTGGCTGTCTGGCAGAAAATAGCTGTTCCATTTTAGTGGGTTCACTGGGAGTGACATTGTTATTATCGACATCTCGCTCCGTGTCCTCCCCTGGACCGTGTAGCCATTAGCAACCATCTACAGGAGTGAGGCTTTTCCATTGATGCAGCCAATTGCTTTCACATGAATGTGTGCGCATGCATGCGAATGAGCAGGTGTCCATGGATGTGTGTGTTTGTGAGTCTAAGGGAGTGGGTGTGAGCGAGTGGATGTGAGGGAGTCTGTGTTTAAAAAAAATATATATTTAACTAGGCAAGTAAGTTAAGAACAAATTCTTATTTTCAATGACGTCCTAGGAACAGTGGGTGAACTTCCTTGTTCAGGGGCAGAACGACAGATTTTTACCTTTTCAGCTCGGGTATTCGATCTAGCAACCTTTTGGTTACTGGCCCAACGCCCTAACCACTAGGCTACCTGACGCCCCACTCCAGGCCCTGGAGTGATGGTGTGTTGGTGGGTTAGTGTTAAGGGGAAATGATTGAGAGGGTCTGGGGGTTGTTTCAGTGATTGTACATGATGCGGTTTCAGTATTCATCATTTTCCCCCAGTTTGATTTCTGATCAGGCAGACATCCATAATATGCATTATCTTGACAGAAAGGAAACAATGGAATTTGTAAAAATCCCTTTACTTTCACAGGATGTACGTTGAAAAGAAAATCTGCACACTGCAAGCAGTCAGCAAAAAGTGATCAATGGGTATTGACCAGGCAAGTTCAGTATCTTTGTATTGCATGGCAAGCAACACCCCTCTCTGTATGCCTCCCAATCAATACCACACTCTCCTATTATGGCTGGGATAGCTAATCTCACTGAGGGGTGGAAAAGGCAGCAGAAATGACTGCAATGAAATGACATTGGGAATGGCATGAAACATGACAAATACAGCATTCAATGTAAAAAATGTAGGATAGACACAGACTGACAGAGTCCACTAGTGACCACGCCCTTTCCTCAGGCAGTGCAGTGTGTTGGTACCAGGGGTGGAACTTTGGTTTTAGAAGTGGGGGGGGGGGACATATTTAACACTCCAAACAGCCGACCTGACTGCTTGGCGGCGTCCACATGGTCCTAAAGCTCACCGTTGCCTCGTTTTGTATCACATTCCAATGATAAATCTGGGGGGGACAAAAATGCAATTTCAGAATGTGGAGAGGGGGGGACATGCCCCCCCTCCCCAGTGAAATTTGCACCCTTGGTAGGTACAGTATGACTTCATGTTGGCACTGTAACGTGAAAACCCTTTTAGACTGAGCCTTCTACTGGGGAGTTATGTGTAAAAAAACATCCACACTTTATCCTTATCGCTTGGAGATCTCAAGCCACCTGAGAAAACTGTGTGTAGTAGCTACTAGGAAGGCTAACGATAAGGCTGCCATTGTGCTCAATCAGACTGCCTATAGGAGGAGCTTGTTGATGCAGTGTACCACTTCCTAATTACTGTCGGTTAACTAATCTCTGAAGTCTTCGTCTTCGTTTCCAAGGGAGCTAGAATCATGTGACACCGCATGGGTGTGCCGTGTGGGAGTGTGTGTGTGCATGTTTGAGACAGTAAGAGTGTTTGTTCATGTGTATAATGTACAGAAGAGAGGGGAGGTTAAGAGGGTCTGCATTATTGCATTAATCATGGCAGTTCTAAAAACACAGAGCTGCTGGAGGAAGGAATCGAGGCTCTTTGTGATCCAGCTAAGCCCTGGGAGATCAGCCTCACCTCTCCTCTCCCCTCCCCAGCCAAGCCCTGGGAGATCAGCCACCATCTCCTCTCCCCAGCCAGGCCCAGGGAGATCAGCCTCCCTCCCCTCTCCTCTCCCCAGCCAGGCCCAGGGAGATCAGCCTCCCTCCCCTCTCCTCTCCCCAGCCAGGCCCAGGGAGATCAGCCTCCCTCCCCTCTCCTCTCCACAGCCAGGCCCAGGGAGATCAGCCTCCCTCCCCTCTCCTCTCCACAGCCAGGCCCAGGGAGATCAGCCTCCCTCCCCTCTCCTCTCCCCAGCCAGGCTCTAGGAGATCAGCCTCCCTCCCCTCTCCTCTCCACAGCCAGGCCCAGGGAGATCAGCCTCCCTCCCCTCTCCTCTCCACAGCCAGGCCCTAGGAGATCAGCCTCCCTCCCCTCTCCTCTCCCCAGCCAGGCCTGGGGATATCAGCCTCCGTCCCCTCTCCTCTCCACAGCCAGGCCCAGGGAAATCAGCCTCCCTCCCCTCTCCTCTCCACAGCCAGGCCCAGGGAGATCAGCCTCCCTCCCCTCTCCTCTCCACAGCCAGGCTCTAGGAGATCAGCCTCCCTCCCCTCTCCTCTCCACAGCCAGGCCCAGGGAGATCAGCCTCCCTCCCCTCTCCTCTCCCCAGCCAGGCCCTAGGAGATCAGCCTCCCTCCCCTCTCCTCTCCCCAGCCAGGCCCTAGGAGATCAGCCTCCCCCTCTCCTCTCCCCAGCCAGGCCTCCCCTCTCCCTCTCCCCAGCCAGGCCCTAGGAGATCAGCCTCCCTCCCCCTCTCCTCTCCACAGCCAGGCCCTAGGAGATCAGCCTCCCTCCCCTCTCCTCTCCCCAGCCAGGCCCTAGGAGATCAGCCTCCTCCCCCTCCCTCTCCCCAGCCAGGCTCTAGGAGATCAGCCTCCCTCCCCTCTCCTCTCCACAGCCAGGCCCAGGGAGATCAGCCTCCCTCCCCTCTCCTCTCCACAGCCAGGCCCAGGGAGATCAGCCTCCCTCCCCTCTCCTCTCCACAGCCAGGCCCAGGGATATCAGCCTGCCTCCCCTCTCCTCTCCCCAGCCAGGCCTGGGGATATCAGCCTGCCACACCCGCTGATTGATGTGACTGACTATCTTTCATTGGAGGCCGGGAGCACAATCTGATCGTTTATTCATTAAAACAGTCCTAACAGTCCTGGTGGGACCCTAAAACGCCCGCATAGAGAAGAAGTGTCTTCAAGAAAAACGCATTTATCATGATGGATAGGATACTGTATTGCAACTGCATGGATTTTATTTACAGGTATAATCTTCTACCGTCCATAACCTAATTGTATTGATTTTATGACATTGACCCCACTCAACATGTGTCCTCGGTGGATTCAATTATAGGAGCACTGTGTCGTCAGTGACGTTTCAACCTATTTACATCATACAGGATAATTTAGATAGAAGTGAACATATCTAAGCTGTTGTACCAAAATGGTCTTCAGTTGTTTTGGATGAATTCCTTGCCAAAATGATTCCTAAGTGTCACTTGGGTTTATAGTCAACACCTTACAAATACAGCACTCAGAATCTATGGAATGAACATATTCTTATTCCATCCCTTTATATTTGTGTGTATTAGGTAGTTATTGTGGAATTGTTAGATTACTTGTTAGATATTACTGCACTGTCGGAACTAGATGCACAAGCATTTCGCTACACTCACATTAACATCTGCTAACCATGTGAATGTGACCAATAAAATTAGATTTGATTGTTTCTGAAAGGTGTTGAGTGGTTGGCCCTGTCTGTCAGTTTGATATTGCTCTGTAATGTGTTTGATGTGTTCTATACAGTGCCCTCTTCATCAAACTCATTCACTATGAGAGTTCCCCAAGGTGATGTTAAGGTCCCCCCCCCACACACACACACACACACACAATGAGTGGTGGAAGGCCCCTGAAGCTCAGTCAGCCTCAGTGAACTGTGAGTATTACCTGGGCCAGCTGCTGCTGCTCAGGTTCACTTAATTAACCCAGCCATTAATAAACAGCAGAGAGGGAGGAGGGAGGTGGTCCATTTGGAACTGAGGCTCTAGACTCCAGGGCACATCAACCAGTGACTCTGAATCCTGTAAATATCACACAGAAAACCCACACTATGCAGGTCTCACGGCACATAACAAGGCTGGATGTTATTGGATGGCAGTGAAACCAACAGGCCGACTAATTTTAGACAATGAGGCTTAGTGTGGCTTAGAATGTTAGGATTCCCTGACCTACAGTAGGATTAGACGGGAGACAATCTGACAGCATACAAGGTGAACACCGGCAATGATACGTGTTCCTGGTCCATGGTCGTAGAATCATTTATCCCTGTCATTTATATGCGTGTGTCCTCCCACTTTGTGGTCAGGGTGTCAGGTTCCTGTTTACCGGAGGTGCTGGAGTGGTTCCTTGTGGCTAGCTCCACATCCCCCTGTCTCCAGGGATCAACACTGGGAGTAGAGCTGGGGTGGATGTCAGCAGGCCTAGACACGGTCACTCTATCACAGACTGAGGAGACCCCCGGCTCTATTCCTGGCTCCCTGCTCTCTCAGCAGCAGCGTCCGTGGGGCAAAGATCCTCTGTCTGCTCAGAGACTAAACGAAAGTCATTAGAGAGTTTAACTAGGTCTATCTACCCTTTAGCCTCTTGCCTTCAGCCCAGGCTGTCAGGAAAGACAGGCCTGCAGAGAACAACACTGCAACTGCTTCGATATGAAGGGCCACCCTTTTAGAGAGTGGAAGATATAATCCTGGTGGTTATCCCAGGTCTGACACACCACTCAGACATAACAAAGCATCCCAGCGATACCCTTAAAATATCAACAGCTTCATTCGCCGCAAGAGCTCCCTGTTATGAGCGAGACGGAGGTAAAACCACTTTATATAGCCATGGAAATGAACATGCTAATGCTGCCTTCCTAAACGCTATCACAGCTATCACACTGAATGGTAATGCAGCGTAGGCCTTTGTTATTGATTTGGCCTGTTCTACTCTGTGCCTCCCCCCACCTCTTCATTACAGGGCTAGCCGTCCTGAGTGATTCATAATGAGACCCACTCCCCCTCTCTCCCCTCTGATTTGTCTAACTCCGTTCTGACTGAAGGCTGCCTGCTGTCCGAGTGAGGTACATACTGTATATCAGCTTGATTCTCTTGGTTTTAGAGGAGTAAACAGAGCAGGGCATTGTACTGTATGCAGTGTCCCAGCAAGAGCTGAGTTCGCTGTGGATTATGGTGCATACATCTTGCTGTCAATCTCTACAATTCAATTATTTGTGTTTTTCCCACTGGATTCTCTTTAATAAGGAAATCCTTGAGCCAATTTAACGGTTCATTAGATAAATGAGGAGCCGATGACGAAAGAAATCACATTTGTCTGTGTTTTCTGTCATTCTGAGCAAAAAAACATGAACTGCTGCAGAATGTTGATTCACAATGTTATCCTGAGGTTTGACAGTATCCACAATCCCCCCACCCACCTCCTAACAACCACCAAAGCCTTGTGGTGACCTTTATAACCTTGTTTGAATCCATACATTTAATTTCAATACTGTTAGCAGGCTGCATGTGTGTCAGGGGAGGGGGGGGGACTGAAGTGAGTACTAGTCATCTCCAGTGAGTAGACTGCTAGTGCACACATGATGTGCACACAGAGATGCACACACACACATGAACACACACACACTGTGCCACAGTCCAGATGAAAAGAGGGCCAGGGCAACAGGAATAATAGCATTGCTCACAGTTGTAAAATCTCTCACAGCACCTCTAAGGACGGGTGGGGAGGATAAACACACACACAGATGTACAATAAACATAGCAACACACACAAACCCATCGAAGAGAGAAGAAGATGAAAGTCAGTCAGTCTGTGGATGCTTGGGGAGGGAAGGAGGGGGAGAGAGGGGGAGGGTCTGAGAGACAGACAACAAAAGACCAGTCCAGTCATGAAGTTCAAAAGACCCCTTTCAACCGCACATCTATCGATGTACACACACACACACACACACACACACACCATCCTATGTTTACTAAAACATGTATTTTACGCATATATTTTCCTGTAATGAGGGAGTGTACATAATGCAGAAGCCCTGGGGATATGTAATACTCCAGTAATATGGTATCTGGATCATTTGTTGTAATCATCTGGACTAACATGAGTGTTTAGTCCTAACCCTTCCTCTGATAATGAGTGGACTGTGTGTGAGGCACACGCCCAACAGGCTGACTGACTGCTGTTTCACACACTAACACTCAATGATGCTCTTTGTTTCCAAGGACTCTCCTCGAGCACATGGAGTACAAACACTTACACATGGGCTGTCCTCTTCAGTTGTCTGAGAGGGCTCCTCCTGTACTCACAAGCTGAAAAACTAGGCCTATAGATTATAGGTCATTTATCCAGGTTCGTATCGCGTTCATCTCCATTACTCCAGACTTCATCTCCGTCTCTCCATTCCTGAATAATTCAATCTCCAACCATTGTCTCTATCAACATGCTTGAGGATAGCCATTGTTTGTCGCTGTTCTAAAATGTAATTGAATGACCTCTGAAACATAGCGTTTTATGGATTCAAATATAAACTAAAAAAAGGCACATATCCGTGGGCCGAGAAATGTGTTCAAATTTAGAACTTAAATAAAATCAAATGAATAACCATCAACACAGATCTGGTTCATCACACCCACACAGATCTGGTTCATCACACCCACACAGATCTGGTTCATCACACCCACACAGATCTGGTTCATCACACCCACACAGATCTGGTTCATCACACCCACACAGATCTGGTTCATCACACCCACACAGATCTGGTTCATCACACCCACACAGATCTGGTTCATCACACCCACACAGATCTGGTTCACCTGTCCTTGTGATTGTCTCCACCCCTTCCTGGTGTTGCTTATTATCCCCGGTGTATATACCCCTGTGTTTCCTGTTTCTCTGTGTCAGTTCATCTTGTTTGCCAAGTCAACCAGCGGTTTTCCTTCCTCCCAAGTCTCTGTTTTTTTTTCTAGTCCTCCTGGTTTCGACCCTTGCCTGTCCTGACCTGTTTGTCTGTTCTGACTACCAGCCTGCCTATCCCCTTGTACTGATTTGGACTCTGATCTGGTTTCTGACCCCTGCTTGGCCTGACCTCGAGACTGCCTATCGTCTGGTACTGTTTGGACTGGCCTTTGCCTACTCCCTTTGTTATAATAAATATCAGAGCTCTACCATCTGCCTCCTGTGTCTGCATTTGGGTCTCGCCTTGTGCCCTTATACAAATCAAATGAATAACCATCAAATCTGTGTATCTCCAGAGTGACCAGACCTTTAAAGGGATATGTGCTTTGTGGTCTTAAGGCCTTGCTCCCTGTGCAAACCAATATTCTTAATGTTATCCCTGCACCACCAAAGAGACTAGACGGACTCCCCCAGGTATTTGTCTTCGACTCAACAGACAGAGCCTCAGGTCTGAATGATTGTTGATGGGAGCTACAGGTAACTGGCAAAATAAAGGAAACACTTGAGTAAATGAGGGACATAAAGTATATTGAAAGCAGGTGCTTCCACACAGGTGTGGTTCCTGAGCTAATTATGCCTAGGGTCATGTATAAAAATGCCAAGTTGCCCATTATTTTGTCTACCATTGCTAGAAGAAGAGTTCTCAGTGACTTTGAAAGAGGTGTCTCAAAGGAGTATAGAGAGTTTAAAGGGTGTGTGTGTGTGTGTGTGTGTGTGTGTGTGTGTGTGTGTGTGTGTCTCAGTCACCAGATCTCAACCCAATTGAACACTTATGGGAGATTCTGGAGCAGAGCCTGAGACAGCGGTTTCTTTTATTTTGGCAGTTACCTGTATCTGTACTACAGAGGAGCAGCTTTCTCTCCCTAGCTAAAAGCTCAATCTCCCTTAGTCCCATTGAAAGGGAGTGGAGAAGCTTCAGTGCTAACTCACCCGGCCCCAGAGAGCCTACCTCCACGGCATTAGTTATTGTTCAGAGAGAGGAAGTGTGTGAATATTCACACAGGCAACACATACACACGCCGTGACTAAACAAAGCCTAACGCGATTTTGCTGTAACCAACCTGGAGAGACATGTAAATCAAATTCATAAATGAATAAGCAGAGAATGATGTACTTAGAAAAAGGATCAGTGTAAGACATGCACTGACACTATATCAACTGCAAGCTGACAAAACAAAGCTTAAACTTGCCTTGAGACAACCAAGAGGAAAAATGCCACCGAGACCATATGGAGTATGTCTTGGAAAAGCTCCAAGACATACACAACTCAGCAGCTCAAATTAAATTAACAGAAATGATGTGGGTTTTTTTTCAACCAATTGAAACT